>NW_026249875.1:0-174481 GCF_024043165.1 Alternaria incomplexa
CACCCCCCCCCCCCCCCCCCCCCCAAAGCCATGAAACTCCACGCTATGCTTGTATGCTATAAAGGTGCCGCGAACGGCTAACATGAAAGAAAAAGAAAACAACACCCATATCACAATGGTGATACACGAAGTCTACTTCCCATCTTATCAACAATTACCCGTCTAAACCTCGATATTCTCAAACGGATCCCGATCCGGCGGCAATCCCCTGTAAATCACACTGCCACTCGCATCCAACCGCGCATTCACACTCGTGATCCACACGCGCTTGGTAAACGCACTAGTACGCTGAATCTCGTCCTTAGCAACACCCAGGTCGTCGTGCGGAATCCAAACAGCGGGCTGGATGGCGCGGGTGGCTGGATGTTGGAAAGAGCGCTTGATGAGCTTTTGGCGGGCCTCAGGCTCGATGTCGGCGAGCTCGTCGTCGACTTCGTCGAAAAGGTTGCCAGCGGGAAGGACTTGCGCTTCTGCGTCGCGGATGGGCTTTGCGACGTCGTCGAGACCCTTCTTGAGTGCGTTGGTCATAATGTCTAGAGGGTCCTTGCGCTTCTTGTGGTGGGACTGCGAGCGCGAACTGCGACGGGAGCGTTGTGAGCGGTCAGCCCAGCTTGAGTTGCGCGCACGATTGTCGGGTCGAGGTGACTGTCCGTAGCCGGCGGGTGGCATGTTACCATCCAGATTGCTGAGCTCGTATGACCCAGGGCCATGGGCTGCCTCGCGTTCCTTCCTTTCCTCGAGGCGGTTTTGTTCGTCTAGGTGGGCTCGTTCGCGCTCCTCGGCTGTCCGCTGTGCGTCTTCCTGAGACATAAGGCCTTGGTGTTCGTCCTCCCGTTCCCACTTGCTGGCCTGTGCCCGCTGCCACTCTTCGTCTCGCAGGACCGCCTCGTCTTCGAATGTGATTGGCAAGTACGTGAAAAGAGGCCCGAACGCTCTGTTCAGCACGACTTGGTAAAGCACAGTGAAGACCATAATGATGATCATGATAATAGCCTGAGGGAAACACGATTGCCTCCCCTGCTCGTCTTCCTGTAGGAAGAACAACCCGATCATGCAGAGCTCGAGGAAGTAAAGGCCAGTGAACAGCTGGTTGACTGCTTTGGGGAAGATAAGACCGTTGGTTTCGGCCTTGGCGTAGCTGACGTAGATCATCTGGTACCTGTAGGTAAACCAGAAGAGACTGAAGGTAATCAACATCATGATTAGGATCAAGGGCGCGACGACTGAGTAGATGAGACCTGGGCATCGTTAGTTTATGTAAACGTTTATCTCGATAGACAAACTTACCAATGGCGGCAAAGTTGGTATAGACCGGGATCATGGTACCCCAGTTGATACCCGGCCTTTGCAACACCCTTGAAACCTTCTCGCGCGGTGTGGTGTCCAAGAAGCGCAGAAAGATGATAACAACGACGGCACCAATTTGCAGCAGAGTACCGGAACTGATACTAAGCGCTTGCAGAATCATGTAAGAGAAGAAGTAGTTGGCGGCCTTAGGGAGGTTCTGCGCCAATGTCTGGGGGACACTGAGTGGATCGTTGAGCAGATCGTCGATGGTCGAAGTGATACCAGTAGAGATGGAAACAACCAGGAACAGTTGGACAAATACGAAGGCGAAGTAGAAGTTCTGCACAAGCAACTCGCGTTCGCCAAATGTCGTCGTACCGGTAAGACCAGCCAGGAAGCGCAGGAGTAGGGGCAGAATAGCGAAGAGAATGGCCAAGAAGGCTGGTGGCAACACACCCTGAATCAAACTAACGACCCAGTCGGGAGCATCATTGATGAAACCAAGCCATGGCAATGTTTCGGTCAGAGAGTCGACTTGGGACAGAGCTCCTGTAAAACTGACGGGGATACCCCAGAAGATGATAAGTCCGACGATGAGTAGAATGACTCCAAACATGCGTAGGTAGCGCTCCCACCACTTCATGGTCAAGTTGTCCCAGATGACGTAGTTGGGGTTAACCTCGACGGTTCGTGGGTTCATTTGCCGGGGAATGTGGTGACTCAATGACTGACAGGCCATGTGTGCAGCAACCTGGTGGTTAAATTGAATAAAGGCCGAGTTCATCAGCGGGAAGCGCTCCGGGTGAGCCTGATCGTCGGCAATCTCGGCGTTGAGGCGGGCAAGCTCCTTACGGCAATGGTAGATGGTGTCCACCTTCTTGCCAATCAGAGGCAGAGACGGCCACCACGAGAAGTTCAAGATGGGCAGACGCATCGTTTCTCTGTCCTTTGGCTTCATGTATTTTCTCCAGAGAGCGTCCTCGCCATCCTCTTCCATAGATTCGTCGTACAAGCCTGACAGGTCGTACTTGATCTTACTGGCATCCTTGACTTCTAATGGTAGCGCTTCTCCCTCTTTCACGAATGGACTTGGGCTTATGAAGTCACCCTGACCGACGTACATGGCCTTGAGCTTGTTGAGTGGGTGCTTCCATGCAGGTTGTACAGGCTTGTCTTCTTTGGTGTCCGTCTCGGCTGCGGGTGCTTTCAAGTTCGTCTGAGGAGAGTTGGGCTCTGTCACGGTACCTTCAGAATCGTACTTCTCTTTTGTGGCCAATGGAGTATGGGTGTCGCTGCTAGCGGCCCTTTGGTGGTAGTCCGCAGATGTGGGTGACGATGCTGGAACCTCATCGCTGCCGTCGAAACTTGGCTGTGCTTCCTCAGGGTTCCGCGCTTGACCAGCCTGACGGGATTTTCCGCCGAAAACTCCTCGCATTCCACCATAGACGTTCTTGTTGAAGCGATCCACACCCTGGCCGACATCGCGGAAGCCTTTGCCGACAGCGTGCATGCCTTCTCCTAAAAAGGGCAATGGGTTCATGTTCACGCCGCGCTTGCGATCAGGTGAAGTCGACCGCGAAGAAGAGGATGATGATGATGCAGACTCTGCCAGGACCTTTTGGAGTTGTTGCTCGATCTCGTGGGGGTTACCGGCGTCCACACCTTGTTCGTGAGTCTCCTGGTTGATTGCGTGGTTCTGCATCGCCTCATCGTGCTTCTTTTCCGCCTTAGACTTCTTCTTTCCAGCTTCCTTGGCGGCCTTCTCCTCCAGCTTCTTGTGCTTCTTGGTGCATGTGATGATGAGATTTGTTTCGGCCGCTTCGAGGCTCCGTGCGATCTTGGTTCGGTCGTTGACCTTGTCCATAAGATCGTCGTAGTTGCGGTTGATCCAGATGTCTTTGATGCCGCCGGGGAAGACATCGTAGAGGGCGTCGAGCGCAGGAACCGTGAGCCACTTCTCAGGGATGCTTTGCACGAGAATAGTGGTGGCAGATGCTCGGATACGATGCTCGGGCCTGGTAAGAACAGTCTGCCTGAGGCGCACGAATTGCCTCAGCGCCAAGTAGAAATTAAAGCACACCCAGCATACGACCGATACGGCAATGATGCAGTGCGCCCACAGGCGGTGTCGCTTATTCGGGAAGGCGACATTGGGCCAGGCGAAGGAGTCCAAGCCCGAGACACCGGGCTCGTCGCCCTTTCGGTTTATTGGTAGGAGGACAGGCAGGATAATGAGTGCCATGGGTATGAAGATGCGGAGCAGGAGCTGCAGGTATTGGAGGAAGAGGTAGCCATCGACACCGGCGACGCGGATGAGCTCCTTGTCGCTGATGGTGAAGACATTGCGGAATGAGTCGATGGCGGTCGTGGGCGCTGCGATGCGCTTGGCGACGGGTACGAAGGCGGTCTTGTAGTAGCTGGCGATGGTTAGCACATGGGGGTAAGTAGGCAGGGAAGCGGCGTGGCATACTATATCTTGTGGAACAGACTCTGTCGCGCAGCAGCTTTATCGGCCTGGTCTGCATCATCCGCGGTCTTCTTTTTGGAGACGCCCTTGTGCAGCTTCCAGTTGCCACTCAGAATCAAGAAAACAACAATCTGGATGCCGAAAATGGCAGCGGCAGTGGAGAGCGAGGCGGCGAAGTTCTCGATGCTCTGGTTCCGCCGCGACTCTGGCGATGGCTTGTTGGGGTCGGACATGGCTCAGAGCGGTGCAGGTCGCGTATGCGGTCAAGTTGTGAATCGGAACCCCTGTCTTAAGCGCAGATGGCCATGGAAGAAGGGCAGGGAGGAGCAGCCGCTGTTATTTGCGGTTGCAGATAATTATTAGGGCAGTAGAGTCGCACAGAGGGTGTGAATGAGAACGTCAAAGAGAGGGTTCATTATGAACTTGGAGGTGACTGGCATGGCGCACACGGCGACGTGTTTCAACCCTCGCATTCCCTGATACGCGGTCAGTCGGGGGCTTGGCGGCGTCACTGGCGCTGGCGGGCGCGCTACTTTGCCAACCGCCCGCCGTTTGAGCCAAACAACCGCTGGCCTGGTCTTTAATCTGAAACTACAGACAGCCGTTTGGCCTAGGCCCTTTCTTTGAGGCTGACAGCGACACAGTGATCTTGTTGCGCGCAGCAGAACAACACTGCTTTCACGATGGCATCTGTTGTACGACCCGTCTCTGTGGGTAAGGAGCATTAAGATTGTGGCACATGCATGGACCCGATCTGAGCATCCTCCCCGTACTCGATGACGTTCTGCTACCAGGAATCCGCTCCGTATTCCCGTATTAGACCGCGCACGCGCCAGGCTGTTCCCACCTTCTATGAAGAGCTACGCGCCAGCGCCACACTGAGGCGCACGCCAAGCCCTTGACTCAATTGGCCGAACTCTCAACACTCACGCCACATGTGCAGATCACACAAGCCCATAGCTTGCACTATTCTGAAGACTTCCAGTATTCGTCTTGACACTTGCGCCTTTTCTTTTATCCTAGTGTGTGTACATTTGTATTCTGATATTCCTCAAGGCGTCACCTCATTTCCCAACAACCTCCCAATCTCCTCCGCAATCGCCAACGTCTTCTCCTCACTCAACTTCTTCCCAATGACCTGCACAGCAACCGGCGCATCATGGTACGCATCAGGGTCGTATTCCGCCTGGACACTCGCATCCAAGTCACTCAATGGCTTGTAATCCGCCCGCTTGCTATCGACCTTGCTATCAGCAAAGGTGACAGGGACAACGACGCTAGTAAAGTCCAGCAAGTTGATGGCAGACGCATAGCCATAATACTTGAACTGGTTGTGTCGGATGGCAGCTGTTGGACTGATGGGACCGACTATACAGTCAAGCTCGCATCCAAGTTCAGCCTCGACCTCTCGCCATTTGGATAGATACTGCATCTGGTAGTCCCACTTTTGCAGATGGATGTCCCATACGTCGTTCAAGTCGGCTTTTTGGATGTCCGGGTTGAGGAGTTCTTTGATGTTGGGGATTGGCGGCTCCCCGGAAGCTTCGATGTCCCTCATCACATCCTGTCGACCGATTAGCTATGCGGAACTGCGTGAAATCAATTTCGAGGATTTTACCGTGCTACCATCTGCACCATAGATCTTGTTAGCGAGATCATGGGCAAAGTCATGCTTGTAGGGAGTCCACGGCACGACTTTATGTTTGTTTTGTTTCAAGACACTGACTACCCGCTCAATCCCGCGCAGTACCGGAGGATGTGGGAGAACCTGTACTATTAGCGAACGCGATGATGCTGTGATCCTGTGAAACTCACGTTGCCGTCACAGTTATAGTATCCGATGGTAAGGCCAGATGAGCCCAGCTTTGCTTTGACAGCATCCTCCAAGTCAGATCGCCAGGGCATTGGGACGACTTTGGAGTCGTAGTTCCAGGGCTCTTGTTGGAGAACCGACGTGAGGAAGAGCCTCAGGTCTGAACAATCAGTCTATCTGTGGACATGAGTTTAGCTTGATCCACGTACCGGCTGCCGAGTGCGCAATGGGTCCAACGACACTATGAATAGTCTCCTGTCCCTCCATACTATTCGCCATCTTCGCATACGGCATACGCCCATGACTCGGACGAATGCCGTACAAGAAGTTGAAAGCCGATGGAATCCTAATGGAGCCGCCAATATCTGTTCCAACACCAATGACGCCTCCACGAATGCCGATCATAGCTCCCTCACCACCTGAACTTCCGCCGCACGACCAGTTCTTGTTGCGTGGGTTTGTCGTTCTGCCGATGATGTTGTTGACTGTTTCGCAGACCATCAAGGTTTGCGGGACACTTGTCTTGACGTAGAAGACGGCACCGGCTTTGCGAAGGAGTGCTGTGAGGACGGAGTCTTCTTCGTCGGACTTTCCTAGCCAGGAGATGTAACCCATTGATGTCTCTTTTCCCTGATCGAATCGTGTCAGTTGTGCATCGAGTACTCAGGCAGGTAAAGCAGCACAGATAGGAAGAGAACCGCTTCATACCTTGATCCGCAGCTGATCTTTCAGTGAGATAGGAAGTCCATGTAGAGGACCAATGGGCTTGTTATGCTTAGCATAATACTCATCCAGCCCACGGGCCTGTGCAAGAGCCTCTTCGGGGAAGAACTCATGTATACAATTCGTCTATGACAAGTCGTTAGTCAATGCACTTGTGCCCATCATCAAGCCCATCTTACCAGTTGCTGTGCTATAGCAGCTCTTTTGCAAAACGCAAGCGTGACATCGACCGATTTCAGCTTGCCTTGCGCCAATTGTGCAACGAGATCAGTCGCTGATGATTCCGTTATCTCGATTTCCTGTGCAGAAAGCAATCCTGACTCCTTTGGATATGCGAACGCATTGTTGTCGCTCGGAGGTGTTCGGATCAACCAGTCTGAGGGGATAGATTCGGCAATACGCTTTCGCTTGTCGGCAGCAAGTTGCTCCCAATTTGAACCCATTGTTGATGTGCGTACGCTGTTTGCGGCGATGATAGAAGTTTGGTTTGAACTACAGTCTGTCTAATGTTCAGAAAGATAGCTGTACCGATACTGGCGCCGGACTAAAGGGCGATGATAACGCTCATACGTACTGCGTTTATCAGGATAGTCGCTTGCACCTACCGCATCGAGACTCGACCCCACCTTACGTGCGGAGCATTTCCGACAACACGGCTCGGTATTTCGCTTCTTGACATCTACGATGCTAGTTGTACTCAGGTCTCGTAGACTCGATCGAGCTGTCAGACTTGCTGCTATAAAGTATCGATAATCCCCGGTCTGTACACGAGATAGGACGCCGTATAACGTGCCGGTTTGTACAGTGCTAACAAGGGCTGCATGACGTCACCTGGGTCACACCTAGGCAAGCTCCATCGGTTGCAGTGCTGAGTACACAACCTTGGAATGCAACTAGGCTGTCGCTATCACATACTAAATGTCTCTCACTCATCTGAACTTCTCAGAATGGAAAGTGTCCCCAACGTAGATATGTTTACCGCACTACAGCTGGACACTCGACCGGCAAAGAGCGGATAGACACGCTTCGTGTTTTGTTCGTCGCGCTATAGCCCTCACGTATTCTGTACCATCACACAACATTTGGCTAGGTATCTTGAATACACGCTGTAGACGCCATGTACTTCCCGCGCCCTATGACACAGCATTCATATCTACGTATAGAACGCCCGACACGTCGATGTTTTGAGACAAACCATGAAAACTCACAATCGAATTACATCCTAAGACTATCCGAAATCGACAAAACTCACACCGCCGATACTTGAACATTGGATAAGATATTCGACCTCTAGCCACCCACCATGTATCTTCGCGCCGTTCACGCTGAGGCAGATATTGCAAAACTACATCAATTCATCCGCGCAAACCCACTGGGCATCTTCACCACAGCCATCGAATCCAAATCATTTCCCTTCCTCCAATCCAGCCACATCCCCTGGGTCCTGGACACCGAAGAACCCAAAGCCGACTCGACCCATCTCGGCGTCCTCCGCGGCCACATCGCTCGCGCCAACCCCCAAGCAAAAGCCCTAATCGAACATCTCAAATCCGAAAACAATGAGACAGATCAACCGCGCCAGACCCTCTCCCGCGACGTCATGATCCTCTTCAACGGCCCAGCCCACCACTACGTTACCCCAAAATTCTACACAGAAACCAAGCCCGCGACCGGAAAAGTAGTGCCCACGTGGAACTACTCCGCCGTCCAAGTCTACGGCCGAGCCACCATTTTCCACGACACAAAAGACCCTACCACAGGCACTTTCCTCGACAAGCAGATTCGAGATCTGTCGCTGCAGTCCGAGAAGGAGATTATGGGCTACGAGAAGCCATGGGAGGTTGACGATGCGCCGTTGAGTTATATTGAGATACTGAAGAAGGCGATTATTGGGGTGCAGATTGAGATAATGGATTTGGGGGGAAAGTGGAAGATGAGTCAGGAGATGGGGGTTGGGGATCAGAAGGGTGTGATTGAGGGGTTCAAGAAGATGGGGTCGGGGGTTGGGGATGAGATTGCGAGGATGGTGGAGGAGAGGGGGAAGGTGGGTATGAAGTCTTAGCTGTATCAATAGCTTCGCGATACCTATTTCTTTTGTAAAAGTTGTCTGCCAATGTAAGAGGTGATGAACCCGGGGTATCATGTCCAAACGCCAAACCAAACTCCGAAAAGCGAATTGAGCAAACTTGGCGTGTGCTACCAACTCGCCAAAACAGCATCCACCTTCCTCCTCCCTTCATTGTCCAGCCCCTCCATATCAACATCCTCCTCATCCTCCGCCGTAGAAGGAACCTGCACATCCCCAAACTTCTCCTCCACACGCGCCGCAACACGTATAGCCAGCGTACGTGTCTTCGCAAGCTCTGACGCAAGCGGCGCGTCCTTCCACACCAGATTCGGCTGTATATTCTCTTTGGGGTTGCGGTACGGTTCTAGCAGCGAAAGCAGTGTACGATATGTATCGAGCCGGTTCTGGAGTGTCTGTCGATGTGCAGAGAGTTCTTGGAGGCGGGAGACAGAGGAAAGGTATTCGTCTTGTGTGATTTCGGCGTCGCGGTCGAGCCATGTGGTGGGGAGCTTTGCGATGTTCTCGTCGAGGGTCAGGTCGTCGTTTTGGTAGAGAGTGTGCGCGTCATTTTCGGGTAAGGAGGAGGAAGTGTGCGCATCTTCGTTGTCGTCATCGGCGTGTTGCGCGCCGGAGTCCCAGTATAGGATGTCTATTTGCTCGACGACGTGCTCGATCATTTGGCGGCTGTAGACTTTTCGGGAGTGTTGTTTTAGGTCGCGGTTGACTGCGAGATGTTAGTGCCGATATGCAGAATGATATGGGTGAGACCACTGTATACCTTTATCAAGCACGCCTTTCATGACACTGAGTTCAATACCACCATCTTGCGCAAGAGTGCGCAGCCGTTCTGATGGCGGTATTGGACGCGATAGAATGTGTTTCCTGGTCTGGAGAAATCTTTGCTTCTGTTCAACGACAGTGCCTTGTTTCGACCTCGCATTTGGCACGCGTCGATCCATTTCGAGAGTGTTGGGTGGGTTTGCGATGACCATCATGGCGGACATGTGCATTGGATTGCGGGGACTAGCGCGACGCGTGCGAAACCGGCCTTTACCCCATTGAGATAGCGCGCTCGCCAGCTCCTACCTAATTGATGTAACACCTGAGGTACCTCGTCCCATCCCATCCCTTATCACACCCGCAATGTTGCTCCTCATTCTTGTCCTCCTGCTTGTCACACCTGCGTTGACATACTATGTTTCGACAACTCTGTTCTACCAAACCGCGAAGAGCACTGCGTTAGGGAAGGAACCACCAAAAGTTCCTTACTTCGTTCCAGGAGTGACACATCCTTTCTGCTTGGCGGTCGAGGGACAGCAGAAGTACTTGGCGAGACTGATGTAAAGTCTATGAGGTGATGTGAAATAGACGACTACTAACATACATTAGTAAGGAATATGGAAATTTCGCGCCATTCCGCGTCTTGGGTTTCGTCATTCTTCGAGACCCAGAACACATGAAGAAGGCCATACGAGCATGTGAACAACAGCATCCAGTAATCACTAGAAGGGGAATTCATGAAGTCGCCTTGGGCTTTCCCAAATATGTCGAGAAGATGTACGCGGATGCTGCTGTGAATAAAGCAGAGATCGAGCGTGCGCGTGCCGCAATAACGCGGAAATATCTGGAAGGTAGCTCGTTGACCACCACGACTAATTTGTATGCGCATTTACTTTCGCGTAATATGGATGACAAGATGTTCCAAGTCGGCAGCTGGACCCAGATAGAAGACGTCTGGTCCTTCTTTCAGCAAGTTCTTACGAGGTGCTCTATTGAGACGCTCTTTGGCACTCAAATTTTCAAGAAGTATCCTCGACTCACCAAGGACTTATGGGAATTCGAAGACGCCATTCAGGGCGTTTTACCGGCATTATCATGGTTTACTATGTCACTACCAGGAATTCCAAACCCAGGTCCTTACAAGGAACCGATGACCCGACTAGGCCAGGGCATTAACAAGTGGCTGAGGGCCAGCCACAGCGGCACCGAATTTGCAAAGACTGGCAGCGACGACGCAGACTGGGACGAGCATAGAGGTTCGAAATTCATCCAGGAACGTGACGATTTGTTTGCGAAAGCTCCGTTTTCTATTGAGAATAGGACTGCGGAGATGTTGGATGTTATGCACTGGTAAGCATACTCCGTGAAGCTATAATATCTGGGGGACACAAGGCCGTGCTGACATGCTTGTAGCTCGAATGTGGATTTGATCCCCTCCGCTATCTGGGCAATGATCGAAATCCTGCGTAAACCCTATTTGGCCGATAAGATCACTGCATTCGTCTCCGAACCCCAGGCAACAAAAGCGGTCGCGCCTGATGAGGATGGTATTCTAGCTAGACCCCTCTTCCAGTCTTTACAAGCAGAAGTCAGTCGTCTTCGTTTCGCAAAGTACACCATCTGCACAAACCCAACCGCCGAAGTTGCTGTTGACAGCGCGTGGACACTTCGTAAAGGATGCAACGCAGTTTCGTTTTCGCAAGATCTCGCCCTGAACACGAAAGCGTGGGCAAACGCGCGGCCACGCACTGTCGAAAAACCGTTGGAGGAGTTTTGGGCTGAGCGCTTCTTAATCGCTGATAAAGACACTCCACATATACAGGGTCAGCGAAAGAGCCGCGGTAGCATGAATGCGGCGAGATTCGACGCGCAAGATCTCGAGCTGCTGGTCCCTGCACTCGGCGATAAGCAGGCGTTTGGACTTGCTAGCGACTACATCAAAGCCATGCAAGCAGCGACCATGGCTGTCCTACTGAGAGAGTTCGAGATACAGCTATGCGATCCGGATTTGATCGATGCAGCGATGCCTGAGTTGCGAGAGTCGGCGTTTGGACAGGTGCGACCGAAGGAGAAAATAGCCGTGCGCATACGCAAACGCAGGGCTGGCAAGGAGCAGTGAAGGGAGGGCCCTTCCACTTTCGGATGTGGCGCAGTCTTGCCGTGTGATTGTCGTGTAACCCACAAAATCTTTATCTACCGTTCTTTCGACCACGCACGTTAAGCACTCTGTGTGTCCTCCTTACCTCCTCAAACACTAACGCGATCACAACGACTGTCGATTGGCCTCGAATATGGAGCTTGATCGACTCAGCATAGTCACAGGCTTGTTCGCGATTGCCTTGGCGTACTGGTCCAGCAAGATTGTCTACAATGTCTTCTTTCACCCTTTGGCACGCTTTCCCGGTCCGTGGTGGGCGACGGCGTCATATCTGGCAGAGTTTTACTATGACGTCCTGCAAGGTGGGCAGTATCTCAAAAAGGTCATCCAAATGCATGAGATATATGGTAGGTACTAGCGACGAGACGCAATTGATACAAAAAGCATTGGCTGATAGCGCGCAGGCCCTCTGGTACGAGTCAATCCGGACCATCTCTCATTGAATGACCCATTCTTCTACACCGAGGTGTACTCAGGCGCTGGACGGAAGATGAACAGTAAGTTTTGACTGTACCAAGTGCGTACGAGATAAATACTGACTTTGTACCTCTACCTCTGCAGAGCACCCCGAGCTCTCACAAACCGTAGCTACTTCTGTGGTCTCCACCAAAGACCACGACCTGCACCGACAACGTCGGGGTTACATTGCCAATATGTTCTCCAAAAAGTCTATCTCGGATCTCGAGAATGTTGTCCAGTCAAAAGTCGACAAGTTGGTCATGCTGATGAAACAGGCCTATCGTACAGAAGAGACACTGATCGGACATCTCATGTTTGGCAGCCTCGCGGTTGACATCATCTCGCACTACGCGTACGGGGAGAGTTTCGGCGACCTCGATAAGCCTGGCCTCCCGTGTGAGCTCCAGCGAGACGTCAAAGGCGTAGCGTTGACTTTGAACCTGCGCAAATTCTTCCCGGCCATGGATGCGGTCCTGATGCGTATTCCGGCCTGGTTGATCACCCGTATTAACCCGTCTATCGTCAGCTGGTTGGACTTCGATAACCGCATCACGAGATACTCCATCGAGGCGTTGAAGAAAAGCCAAGAAGGAGTGGAGCCAGCCAAGCCTAGGACGATATTTGATGCGCTACTCAGCTCTAAAGTTCCTGAAGAAGAAAAGACGCTGCAACGATTGAAGGATGAGGGCACGCTTATCTTGTTCGCTGGTGTGGATACTACAGCTCGATTTCTGACTTGTGCGATGTGCTACTTGCTCACGTATCCGAGTATATTGGCGAAGCTGCGAGCGGAGCTGGAGTCCCAATCTACATCGACCTTGACTGAGCTCGAGGCTCTGCCGTATCTGGTAAGTCGTCGATTGCCCCACTCAGTCGTAACGACTAACACGGACTAGACAGCCGTCATCAACGAGTCTCTCCGCTTCTAGTGTTGCTTCACAGGCCGCTTTCCGCGCGTTGTCGTTGATCCTATTCCCTACAAGGACCTGCTCATCCCATCTGGTGTAAGTATGACACTCGTTCTGAAGCTGTACTCATCTAACATTATCTAAGACCATCATTGGCGCATCCCCGTATCTACTCAACAACCACCCCGACGTATTCCCAGATCCTCATATCTTCCGGCCCGAGCGGTGGATCGAAGCCAAAGCCCGCGGAGAATATCTCGACAAGTATCTCGTTACCTTCTCGAAGGGCAGCCGAGCTTGCCTCGGCATCAAGTAAGACGTCATGCCATGTTGTACGTTGAAGCCATACTAACGAATTCTAGTCTCGCGTACGCGGAGTTGTACCTCACTATCGCGGCCATGGTTCAGAACTTCGACCTGGAGCTTGTAGATTCCTCCATCGAGAACATCACCCCGGATCGAGACTTTGGTCTGGCTTTTGACAAGAACTACAACTTCGGCGTCGATCTGAGGGTCACCAAGGTACTGCAGGAGTGAAGGGTGGGTGTTATGCAGGACGATCGGTATCTTGATACACAGGGAGTACGTGCAGACTTTCATCATATACAGCGAATGTTATAAGCCTGAATCGTGGCGGAAGTTGCTGGCTCTACAACAGAAAGAGACATCAGTTGGCAATCTTTCCATTCCCGTAATCCTTCGATAGTCAAGCAGAAAAATCAGTGTCAGGTAAAGATCCGACATTTTATAGTCCAGGTCTGTGCCCCACCAACGAGCGCTCTCATCCATGCACCACAATTCGTGCCTGCTAATTTGTCCTCACACTCTCAAGTACGTCGAACAGCACCTTCGCAACATCACTATACTGACATGAGCTCATTTCTCTTCATTGCCTCTCCACTGCGTCATGCTGTATCCTTACCTGGCATCGAAATACTTTGAGATTCGCTCTAGCAGTTGTACCCGGTATGGTATCTGCATGTGTGCGCCTCATGCCTAGGGGCATTCGCGGCCGGCTCTTTGTAGTAAATAGGTGGGAAAGATGGGGGATTGGGGATTGGCTGGTCGAGAGGAGGGGTTGATGCGAGTGGGTGCGCGACGATTGTCGTAACAAGGAGGAAGAACAGGGTTGTCAAGGATGCGAGACGAGGCATGCTCACGATGGCGGTTCTTGGAGACTGGAACTAGATGGGGGATATGAAGGGAATTGAGCTTGTAGATCAGGGAGCGTAAATAAAAGGAAGCAAGAAAGCTATGTCCAAGCGAGCGGAAGAAACCAACAAACAACCTGTCAATACATATCCATCACATCCTCATCACTGTCACAACCACCCGCTCTAGATACCCATCCGCCCCATCCAATCTCATCCAACCATCACAACAAGCTTAACAAACAAGTCCCTCACGCGTCCCCTAAAAGCTACTCCGGACGCACACGTACCACTCTCTGTACCACAGCCAACCCATCACACCCCCATACAACTGTACCCGCAAGCGCCCTTGCACAACAGATTCTTCTTAACAGCCTTGCACACCTGTTCATCGTAACAAGCACCTGTCTTCTTTCTTACTTCCTTGGGGAGGCAGTGGTTCACCTATGGGAGGAAATTGTCAGAATGGGTTGTTTGGAGTTGTGGAGTGGGTGCGTAAGTGGCAGGGTCTCGAAACGTTTGGGTTACAAGAAAGGAGTGACATTGATGGTTAGGAGTTGGTATAAGGAGAAGCACGTACCTTGGTGTAGAGATCGATGACGAGGGCGCATGTGTGACAGACGTTTGTTGGGCTGTCGGTCATGATTTGGCGTTCTGCTAGTTCGAGGGAGATGATGGGGTTGGCGGTGGCGACGGTGGTGAGGGCTACGAGGAAGAGGGTTGGAAATTTCATGGTGTTGGTAACTGGTTGAGTGCTTTTTCTGCGGTGGAATAGAGTGGAGTTGGGTGGTATAGAGAAGAGTGAGTGTGGATTGATGGAGCTGATGGGTCGCTGTGCTGGACTATTTCTACAGGCACGATGATCCAAGTATTTATCTACCTACAGTGAATGATGGAGTTGCAATCGTGTTTCCTGTGTTGGTTAGTCGAGGTTTCTTTCATGTTCGTATCGTCTGGTAGGTCGTTGGGTAGGCCGCATGGACTTTCCTTTATTCGTCCCTTGCGAACTGTTTGGAATGTGCGAAGCGACAAAACATACAGCGGATAGTACGGCGAGGATCGCCGGATCAGTATCAGCATCCGATTCTGAATGGTAGTGATGCATCTTATAGCTAACCAATCTCTCACACCAACATGCCACCATGGTAGGATCCGCAGACTTGGCAATATCTCTTCGTATTATGTTGATTCCTAGAGTTCGAGCAACACGCTCTGCCTTCGTTCTAGTCTCGTCCTTCAATACAGCTTCTTTGTATGCACCTACGCGTGTCAACAAGTCTACTCATCTGCCCGGCGAGATGTTCGATCAAGATCACAGAGGTTGTTGACCTTTTGTCCAATATCACACCGGGAAGATGAGCAGACTTATCGACAAGCGTAGGCACACACGCTCGAAGACTACATCGTACCCCGCCACGCCTAAGCACACTTAACCACCCCGTCCACCCCTCTCATCCTGCATGCCAATGGCTGGGTCGGGCGCCTCGGGAAACTCTTTCTTTGCCTTCTCCTTCCCACCAGCAGAGTCTTTTCCTTCAGTCGCGTGACCACCGCTGCCCTCTTTTTGTGCGCTGCTTCATGGTATTAGCCGTATGTTGCGATAAGCCACGTTCGTTGCCTTCCGTCCCCTTATGTATGTTGCTGGAAACCACTCACTCTATGCCTGCCTTTGCATTGCTCTCCTGGACGTTGTGTGTGTCGCCCTGCTTGACCTTCTCTTGTACCGCATGCGGGCTATCGCTGTCGTATTTGTCCGTCTTGGTCTTTGAGTTGGTGCTTAGGTTATTGGGGTATTGCTCGACGCGTCTTGAGGTCGAGAGGGAGAAAGGGCGTGCGGACGGGGCGGTGAGGCGTAGGGTCCTTGTGGACCGGATCATGTTGTTGCGAAACATGGTGGGTTGGCTCGTCGAGCTTCGAGCTGTCTATTACGTAGGTGGTGAGGGTTGAAGGTAAGGTTGTGTATGTGTCAATTGGGTCGATTTGATGGTTGAAGTCAGGGTGGATGGAGGTAAGGAAGCAAAAGTCTAGAAGAGACCGAGGTATGCAAAAGCAAATGACGCATGACGCGATTGCACATTTCAGCTAGCAATGATGATGTATGACGCTCTCTCCAATTGTACCTGGCATGGCTGGCGGCATGCGGGTCATAGCTCCACCTGACGCGCCTTACCGCATGGGGGTTGCATCTACCCCTCCCCCACATTTCGCGATTTGAGCCTCATCGCGAAGACGGGCCCAGGCTAGCATCCTTGAACGCGCATCGTGCCGAAATATACATTGAAGGCCGTCAGAAGAACCGACTTTGTTCAACACTTCAACACATATTCGTCCAGCGCCACAGACGTTGCACAGCAGACAAAGACCACGAGCGGCACAACAAGACCATCACTAACATGGCCGACCAAAAAGACTGGAAAGCAGAGGACTTCCCTTGCACCCTGTACGCTTTCAGTCCCTATCAGATGCCATTCACATCCCTAACACGACCTCAGCACCCTAAACATCCCCTTCCCAACCCCCCACCTCGCCTCAACCGCCTCCCGCGCCCTCTCCGTCGACGCCGAACTCTCACCCCTCGTCCGCCGCGCATTCACGCTCACCACACCACCCTCCCCCTCATCCTCATCCACAGAACAAAGCGTCCTACAAGTAAACTACGCAGCAACCACCAACCGCATGTTGCGCGTCGCCGTGAACGGATTCATAGAGAGCATAGGCGTTGTGATTGGTGTGATGAAGGATTTAGACACGGATGTCGTTTATGAGGCAACGAAGGAGGGGCTGGAGGGTGTGCAGGGGTTGGATAGGGAGAAAGTGGGCTGAGGAGAGGCATGGGAAGTAATAGTATTCAAGTGCAGATCTGCAAGGCTGGAAAGTGCGATGAGGAAGACCGGGGAGGAGAGGGAAGGCGCGAAGAGCGTTGGAGAGTCGACGACGATGATAGACAAGCCCACCACACGCACGAGGGGGAGACCAAGAGATCGACAAGGAAGAATGCAAGTCGCGGACGGACAAGGGCTGGAGCTCTACAAATCATGAGATGGCCTCCGGGATAGGTAGAGGATGAGGAAGTCATCTCGTGTTATGCTGCAATACCATGCATATATACATATCCAATCATATCGCCATGCCGCTCATCCATGCTTCTCGTTTCGCACGCCAGTAACCGCACGACCACCGCATCTTCATCCCTATTCCTTCGCATCCGGCTCCTCGTCACCCTTCTCATCCTCCGCCTTCCTCTTCTGCGCTGGATTTCCTTCCAGAACCGCCATCTTCGCCTCTGGCACCATGGATGGCGCCACTGGCGCATGCTCCGGCGGTTTCTCAGCTGGCATAGGCGGATACACGCCGTCATCTCTAATCTGCCAGCCATCGATCTTGAGAAGGTTCCACCTCTCCTTGATCTTGCATCGGACTAGTTCGCCTGTCGTACGCGCATCCTCGTAGCTGTCGTGGCCAGCAGCGCCTCCTTGTTGGATCTGCTCGCCAAGGTGGTCGGACGCCAGCTTTCGCAGGCCGAATCGGAAGGGGAGACCACTTGGGTTTGGATATAGGAGTACGGTGTCGATGATGGTGGGGTGGACAAGGCGGATAGTGTTGAGGTCGTTTTCGAGAGCATGGCCGAGGACAGGGGTGGTGGGAGAGACGTGTGAGAGAAACAGGTCTCTTGCTGCGTGGGGTGATTCGACGATACGTAGGTCTTTGCGGACGGGTTTCGGATTTCCTGGGTCATATGGCTTCGCGTTCAAGAACTGGTCTGCGGTGATGCCAGAGAAGCGGGTGTTAAAGTCCAAAACGTGTCCAAGTGGGCGGACCAGCACGTCGACAAGAGGCTTGTGTTGTGGCCATGTGATGACTGTGAGACGAAGCATCTCAAGGCCGTTGGTGGTATAGCCCATCTCGCAGTCGAAGCAAACAGCGGTGTCCTTCGGTACTTTGTCGTTCTCCGGCGTTTCGACAAAGGGCATGATGAGTGACAGTCGATTTGGATCTTTGACGTTGTACACGTGGGTAGGATGTGTAGTGCAGCCCGGTGACCCTACCTCCCCGTTGCAGCAACTGAACTTTGTAGATTCTGGGGCGACACCTCTTGTTTTCCTTGGAAAAACGCGCCTCCCCCAGTGATGCTTGCACTGCCCTCCTGTTGTAAGCGCTCCATCTTCTTCTCGCCGCTCTGAGAAGACCTGGAAGCGAGTATTGCAGCGGTCACACTGTTCCCAACCGCCAGCTGCTTCGAGCGCCAACTTTGTCTCGTTGAGATCGGCCTCAGCAGGTACCTTGGTCACATAGCCGTGCTGGTCTAATCCATCCTGCGGGCACACAAGCCTGGGGAGGAACGTTATCTCTTCTTTCGCTGTAAGGCCCGTGTCTATCCTCTTGGGTGGTGCTTTCTTTGGTGGCTCTCCACTCTCCTTGGCTACCGCATCGCGCCGTTCCTTTACCCATTCCTCTGCCGGCATGCCTTTTAACTTGACCAACCGCTGCTTGAGTATGTTCTCGTATACCGAGGGGTTTGATGTAGCTATCCTTTCTTCTTCGTCAACTGCTAGCTTGTTGAGCTGGTTTGCGGATAGATGCAGCGCTTTGATCTCAGGCTTGACTGCTTTGAGGATCTTATCGTTCTGCGGCTTCATGTAGGAATGTAGCGCCTTAAGCAGAGCAACCCGTTTGGTGAAGGTGGCTGGTTCTTTGTTGAGTTTGCGTGGCATCAAAGTAACAGGAGCATCGGGTTTGACGGCAGCCTTGGGCGCAGTTGCAGCCGGAGGTGGTGATACTGGCCGCGTGGCAGACTTGGGGAGAGTAGAGGTAGCGGCATTTGCGATAGATGCTTTAGAAGGGGCAGGGTCAGCAGCCGCAGGCCCATTGTTTGTTGTTGGTGTCTTGTTCTTGGGTATGTCCGTGCTGACCAAGACATCGGGCGTGTTCTGGGCCGACGTAGACTTGGTGACAGTGAGTGCTTTCTTGTCGTGGTCAAGCTTCAGCCTCTTCGCGATTGGCTCCGAATCATATGTTGCTGCAGCTGGCGATGGAGATCGTCGTGTTGTAGTGGATTTTGTAGAATCGTGACCGAAGATGCAGTGAGGCAGCTCGCACTTGGCACCCGAGGGACATGCTACGTTGGCAAAGCTTCTGTAAGCTGGTACTGAAGGCCACATGATGGCTTCGCTTGCGACTTATCCTTTCCTGTGAGTAGGTACAATGCCAAGCCTAATGCGCCAGTGACCAACCTGAGAAAAGGCTAAACACCCTGGAGCCTACGTTAAAGTTAGCTCACCTATTTTGCAAGTTTTTGATCTGATGTAGTCTGCAGACCTGTTTAGTGTTTTTCTTGTGAAAGGTGCTAGGCTAGAGCTGACGAAGAGCTATACGGCCAATGGATGCAATGTATGAGAACTGGCCTTGGGTCTGACGCCACACACACGCTTGATTGCACGATTTTGCGACGGTATGAAGGAGTGATGGTCAAGCTTTCAACATCTCATTGCATAGGAAAAGATTGGTGTAGATGCAAAGGCGGCTGGTGTAATAGCCTGCGCGTTAACGGTCGCCTCGTAGCTTCAACAAGAACACTCTCGTGGAACGCGCTGCGACCGAGACTACTAGCAAACTCCAGTATGAGCTTCAGCTGGCCCAAAAGAGCTAGAGCGGGCTAGACGGTGAAGGTGAGGGATGAGGTGAGATCGCATCTCAGCCCTGTAGATTGTTTAGCGCTAGCCGCAGGGTCCACGGACGCGGGCGGGCGAACTTGCGACGGCGATCCGCCTTAATTCCGTCATGACGCGGTGATGCAACCTGTGCGCATCTCCAGGCCGCCTCCCTTTCACCCTCCAGTCAGCGTCAATACCCTTGAATATATGCGCAATTTTGCTTGAGTGAACCTGCGCATCTACACATCATATCCTGACAGACTCGCCACTTTCCGCGACATCACAAGTGTCCTCGTCGCATAGGAATTGCTTTTCGGACCGCGCGCGTCTCGGGTCATACTGCGCCTTTCGGACGACTTGTGGACGCCCGAGCGATATACAAATACTGCGCCTTTCACCGTGATACCCAGACCAGCTAAGATATCTTCGACATGTCTACCTCCATGAGCACCTCTAAGAAAGCCGACCACCTGTGTGTCCTCGTTCATGGGTACGTCCCCGTCTCCGTCGCACGCCTTATCGTCTCTTATCATGACAAGAAGGAACACTGTCGCTGACCACACCCAGCCTCTGGGGCAAGCCTGAGCACCTCAAATACGTCAGCACTACTCTAGGCGAACGACATCCAGAAGACAAACTGCACATCCTCGTGGCCAAGCGCAACGCTGGCAGCTTCACGTACGATGGCATCGATACCGGTGGCGAGCGCGTGGCAGAAGAGGTGGAGAGAAAGTTGGATGAGCTCGCTGAGGCTGGACACGACATAACGAAGATCAGTGTCGTTGGCTACTCGCTGGGAGGCTTGATAGCACGCTATGCTATCGGCCTGCTGTTCCACAGAGGCATCTTCGAGAAGATACAACCAGTCGTATGTCTACACTGCCCTCCACGACTCTCAATCCAGTAAACTAACATCACCAGAATTTCACAACGTTTGCGACACCACACCTCGGCGTACGAACACCCCTCAAAGGCTACCACAGCCACATCTGGAACGTCTTAGGTGCCCGAACACTCTCCATGAGCGGGAGACAACTCTTTGGCGTGGACAAGTTTAGGGATACAGACAGATCACTTCTAGCCGTACTTGCGGACCCCGAAAGCATCTTCATCCGAGGCCTTGCCCAATTCAAGCATCGGAGTCTATACGCGAACGTCGTGAATGATCGAACAGTCACATACTACACCGCCGGTATCTCGCAAACCGACCCTTTTGTCGACCCGGACGACATCAAGATAAACTATATCCCAGACTACGAAGATGTTATCGTTGACGGCGAACACCCCGTCTCGCAAAAGGAGCCAGAAGAGCCTCCAGCGCTATCACAGCGGCTGGTACAGGGTACATGGACGATACTGGGACGGACCGGCATTGTCGCAGCCTTGACAGTCCTTGTACCAATCGGCGTGTCAGCTTTCCTCATCAACTCGGCATTCCAATCGATTCGCAGCCAGCAACGGATAAGACTGCATGAGGAAGGCAGATCAGGCATCGACTACGCGCGCTATCGCATACCGCTCATGATCAATGCCGTACGGCGCGAGGCCGAGGGCATGTACGAAAACGCAAATCACGTCCAGAGCCAAGAATATCTGAGCGAGAGCTACGAACACGTAGGGTCTGCTTCTCCACGCAAGGACGAGTCCAGATCCGACGTTGACTCGATACAAGAGCAAAAGGAGGCCGCGACTCCCACTTTCCCCACGCTGGCTCTTACCCAAGAACAATTCGGAATGATCGAAGCGCTGGACAACGTTGGCTTCACGAAGCACCCAGTCTACATTCACAACCATCGACACTCGCATGCGGCTATCGTTGTACGCATGAACAAGCCTTCTTTCAATGAGGGCAAGGTGGTCATCAAGCACTGGCTAGACAATTTCGAACTATGATCAAGTCACGGGTGGTTATTTTCTGTTTGCATTTACAGCGTGGCGCATGGAGTATCTTCGGGATGGCATTCTCAGGATATAGAAGCAGTTTCCTTTTCGGCAAGGTAAATCTTGGTCACTTTGTTTATGTAGGTGTTTTCAATTACGAATGTTTAATGGGTTACTACACCCCCACTAGTGCGTCTTCACAACACCCTCCTCCTCTAATAACTAACCCACTGGTGCCGCTTCAACTTCATCTTCGTCCGACTCACACCCATCCTCGTCCTCGTCCGACTCCCCCTCATCCTCATCCACATCCAACTCCCCCTCCTCCCCCGCAAACCGAAACGTCAACCCACTCAAAACCTTTGCTCGAAAATCCACCCGACACATAATCTCCACCCTCACAACCTCATACTTCGCCGTCTCATACACCCTCAACGCATCTTCCTGCTCCTGCGACACAACCTCGTACGCGCAGCCTTCCACACACGTGCCAGGGTTATTGACCAGCGCTTTGTACTTGCCAGCCCACGTTCTGATTTTTCCTGAGTGAATCATAGCTGGTAAGAGCGTGTGTTGGTGGTCTGGTGGCGAGTTGAATAGGTGGGCTAGTTGCGAACTGTTGGCTAGGGTGCCGTAGAAGAAGTACCATACTGGGAATTGGTTTTGTGCTGGCAGGCATTCAGGGCCGGTGATGTTTTGGGTGCGACGGTGAGGTAGTGTGGTGTCGTAGCCTAGAGTTGGGTATGCGGAATATGGAGAGAGCGTTTTGCGTGCGATGTTGATGGGGATGAAGGTTGGTGAGATGGTGGGGTATGCCTCCGCAAGCCATTTCTTGATTGTTGGGATGTCGATGTCGCGGATTTGACAGAATGTCGCAGCGCCGTTTTCGCCTTGCCCTTGGTGAATTTGGGGTTGGGTGGGGAGGATGGCGGCAGAGGCGAGGATTGTGGGGGTAATGGGTGCGGTGATCTTGAAGAGGTAGTCCATCTTGCTCGATTTGCGCTTGGGGGTTCCATTCGCTGGTGTCTGGTATTTGGTGGCTCGGATGAGATCTTCTAGCTCGGAGGACAGCTTGGGCGCCGCAGTATGATCGAATGGCGCGGAATCGCCGGTCAGTTCGTCCAGCGCGTTCATGCCTTCTAGATCTAGATCGTCGGGGTATTCCATGGTGTTTGTGAGGGTTAGGTGTTTGTGAGGGTGTTTTTCCGCTGCAGGTCGCGCCTTCACACTCTTTATGAATAGTTTTCCTCCTTTTTGAGTCACAGCCACACGTTTTACCGCACCTTGGTTGCTGTTCGATGTATCCAGTGGTACTACAGTGAGCCAATAGACCACGACGTGTTACTCGCAGCACCCATACTTTATACCAACACATACTTTTGAGGCTTACATTGTTCTGCGTCACCGTAGGCTGTCATTGTGGAATCTACTAAGTTCCTCCTAGGTGTCGCAAAGCTTGTGGAAACTTTTGTTCCCGCGGGCTTTTAGATTCCAGCCCGACGTTCGTCGCTCCTCCAGAAGGGAGTCTCATAGATGAGAGAAGAATAATTCCTGGGAAAGATTGAAGAAAGCAGGTGATGGGCTCTTTCCAAGATTGTTCCTACGTGTATGGGTAGCGAGGGTGGGTACAGCGGGCAGCCACGAGGCGGTGCACGCTAGATGCTAGACTACAGCACTTTCGATATGGCCCTTCTACGACGCATCAGAAGCACTCAGCATGAAATACGCACTCAAAAGACTGTTCAGTTATTCCATTTCGACGTCTCAAAGAAATGGGAACAAATTAGGGTGCGAGAAAGGATCATGAGAACACTTAAATTGGCAGGGCAGGATCAACTTGCGAAAGCGGCATGGGCGGCACGAGCGGCGTTGCGGAACCAGTGCACTAGTGCTAGGCTTGCACCTACATAGATCCCCCATACTGGACTTCGAATCCTCTTGACTGACTAGAAACGACAACATCCCGAGTGAGCAAAAGCGACCCAGATCACCACTTGAAGTCCCCGCCCTCGATCGTGGGAAAGTGTCCCGAGGTCTCCTCCCTTGTGGCCTTGTCGATCTACGTATCGTCAGCACGAATTCTGCACAGTAGGTGAGCGATCAGAAACTTACCGTCGACACCAAGAAATTGGCACTGTCCTCAACAGTAATGAACGCCTTCTCCATACCAAACGTCTTCGCTCCCTCGTTACCCATATCAGTCTGCACAAATCCAGGATCAAGCACAAACGCGGTAAGCTCCGGGTGATCAAAGTGCGCCTTGCAAACCATCCAGTGCAACATGACTTTGGACATTCCATACGCAGCCATGGGGAACGGACGGCTCTCCATACCGGTGATGCTAGCGATGGGAGTTCCGAGCGCAGCGAACTTGGGGTTGGACGATTTCAGTAGCATGGGCAGCACAGCTTGGAAGAGGAGAAGGGGTCCGTAGGCGTTTACTTCGACGTGCGACTTGAGCACGTCGAGAGAGACTGAGGCAACGGGGGCGTAGTCCGAGGAGATGCCGGCGTTGGCGATGACGGTGTCGATGGTGGTGATGCCTTGGTTCTTGAGTTCTTCGATGGCCTTCTTCGAGCCTTCGGTGTCGCGGCTGTCGTAGGCGATGACGATGAGCTTGCTGTCTTTGCCGGCAGGGAGGGACTTGAGCGACTCCGCGGAGCTGGTGGTGCGTGCTACGGCAATGACGGTGTTGTTTGGGCGCGCCAGGTAGTTCTCGACCATTGCCTTTCCGAGACCTGGAGAATGGTTAATTAAACATCGGTTGATAGAGTAGGTGAGAAGTACCTCTAGCAGCGCCAGTGATGAGGTAAGTTGTTCCTGCCATAGTGGAGAAATTGTCGCTGGGAGTTGACGAGTTGGAAGTCTTTTTGCTGGTAGATTGATCTGTGTTTGAGCCGACGGACTTGAAGCAGGAGAACAATGCAGAGAAGGGTGACATGTATGGGTTGTTTGATCAGCACAGTTGTCTACTTAACCGTCGACGTACGATCATGTTTGGCTGAATTGAT
The DNA here is from genome assembly GCF_024043165.1 of Alternaria incomplexa. Classification (NCBI taxonomy): domain Eukaryota; kingdom Fungi; phylum Ascomycota; class Dothideomycetes; order Pleosporales; family Pleosporaceae; genus Alternaria; species Alternaria incomplexa. The sequence goes on from NW_026249875.1 coordinate 24,358, forward strand.
AAGCCGAACTCGAAGGAGCGCGCACGTGTGACATAGTTTCCATCTTTGTCAGCTCGGTCAATCGCAAGCGCGAGCAATTGCGGCTGAGATGTCAGCAGATACAAAGACAAAGACATATTGTGTTGCAAATGTAGACTTGATGCACGGACGACGCCGCAATTCCATGGGATGCTGACCTTGCATGATTAGTGTAACATAATCGACGGCCCGCTCTCCACGTTTCGGGTGAGCAACTTCGACGAGTGCCGCTGGCCTGGAACGCTAGAAACGCCACACTGGTTGCCTTTGCTGATTGCCTTATATCGACCTCGCCGGGCGTTCAGCCGCGCATACCTTGGTCTGCAGCCCCCAATCCTCACCGGTACCTGTTGCCAAGCTGTGTGTTTACAAATCGACGCGGAAATGGAAGTGCGCGCGTGCGGTCTTGACGAAGCCGCCTGCTAAGGCACAGAAGATGATCAAATTCAGGAACAAAAGAACATCAGTAGTAAGCTGACCCGTGCCATCATTCTCAAAGTCGACAGCCAATGAATACAACTATGTAATTAACGAAAGTTCTGGAGCACTTCTCCCAAGTTACAACAAGCCTACTCAATTTGGCCAACACCGAAAGATCACCGAACCGCCACATTTAAGGCTACTATCCCTTCTCACGCCGCAGCCCAATTGAGCTACATCGTCCTCCTTCGATCACGGTCTACGCCCTGCACAAGCGCCCATCGCTCGCCACATTCCACGCATCGCTGCCGACGATGGTGGGGCCATAAAACAGATCATCTGGATCGTACTCCTTCTTGATCTTGCGCAGCTTGTCGTAATTCCCACCGTAGAAGTCCTCTTTCCACGTCGGATTCGCAAAGTTGGCCTCGTTCAAGTACGAACCGGCGCCTGGTGTGACAGCTTCGAGTTTGGGTATGATGACGTTGTTGATCTCGTCGATTTGAGCCAGGTTGAAGTTCCAGGGTTGGTTGTATTGCCACTGTAGCTGCGCGAGGACGTTCATGTTGGCTTCACGCCACTGTGGGGCCACGGCGTTGGGTGCGATGGCATCTCGGGTTGAAGAGCCGACCCCAACTAGCGCAATCATTGCGTCGGTGGTTTCTGTGAGGTCGCGCAGGACTGATACAAATTCTGCTGTGTTGTTCTGTAGAACGGGCCGAGGGACGAAGCGCCCACCGCTGATTCGGTCTATCAGCTGCCACTCCGGCGGAATGAAGTAGATGTTGTAGAAGTCCATGAAGGTGGGAAAGGTGGTGACATTAACTGAGTATTCGAGTCCCAAACTGTCCAGCTTCGTCGTGACTGGTGCAATTAGATCTTGCACGTCGGCCTCGTCTCTGTCGGGGAGTACGAGAGGTGAAACGCTGAACGACGTGGGTGACAAGATGCCAATGGCTGTTGCGCCACCGTCGACAAGAGCGGGTATGTTCGAGAGCCATGCTTCAACACCGGCCCATAATGTGTCGTTGGATTCGTTTGCGTCCGCTGAAAAAGAGAGAGAACCAACAGCCACGACACCGTCCTTGAACGCTCGCACTGTCAGTGATACCACCACGCCGTACGTGCCTGGTCCCCCGCCACTCAAGGCCCAATAGAGATCTGGGTTTTTGCTTGGGGTGGCGGTAATCAGCGTCCCATTGGCGAGCACAACTTCTCATTCCAATGCCTGATCGGCCCCCATGCCATAGGTGCTGGTCAAGGAGCTGTGCCCTCCGCCTTGAGCAAAACCACCTACCAGGCCGACCGTTGGGCAGCTTCCGGAAACGATGCGCAGACCTGCCTTTGAGACCACGGGGAGAGCATCCTCGCCAACAACTCCAGCGCCCATCTTCACAGCTGGGCCGCTGTAGTACGTGCTGTTGTAGTTGCTGATAACCTCAACTGACTTGAGTTTGTGGGTCCACAGTCCAAGTGATCCTGCTCCCACGTTTTTACCCATGAAGCTAGATCTCTCAGTAAAATTCTACACTGTGGGCTTGTGGTACTCACTCATGACCCGTGTTTTTGATGACCAAACGGATGTTTTGCTTCTGAGCGAATCGAACACCGGCCTGGATGTCCTTGGCCGAAGAGACTGTAATGGTGTACGGAGAGTAGTTTCCGAGTTCGCAAGGCTTCGAGCGTTCTGTGAAGGGGCTGCACGCTTCTGTCTGGAAGTAGGCGCTCTGCACGGAAGTCGATGAGTTCTCACTAATTATTGTAAGTCTGCTATCATATCAAGACAGATGGGTCATGGAGGTTCTTACTGCACTGGAGGGAATGCCCAGCTGGCTTTGAGAGAGTTGCATGCTACTTCGTCATAATGCGGGTCATGACAGGGTGCAGCCAACGGAACGGTCGACACAAGCTTTCCATTGACTGCCTTGTTGAGAACATTCCACTGGCCAGGCGATGGCCAAGTGTGATCCTGAGGTAGCTCCCGACAGCTTGGACTGGCGCACAGTGCTACGGCTGCACACATAGCATACGTGACAGCCGTTCGGTACGATGGTAGAAACATGATAGATGATCGTTCCACGCCTGGATAAGTATACAGAATGACGAAGTGGTTGAAGACGATGCATGGCTCCGGTCTGGACATCTTCATTTTATATCCTCTTTGCCGCCCCAAATGGCCTCCCGTCTTCTCGCAAGCCACCACTGTCTAGGACGTGTGGCTTGATAAAAAGGCATCCTAGTAAGATCGAGACCAGTGAAGCTCATTCAAAAGAAGGCCTGGACGTCGCCAGAATTGACCGTGGCAGTTGGTGGAGTCATGAACCTCAGGAGTTCCACCCTTTGATTTGGCAGGCGCAGACGCCCCATGAACTCTTGGTACCAGATGCTATGTTTGGATGATGTGTATTCGTTGGTATCTCGCGTCGGCCGCCACCACCATGATAGCTCGTCTGAGACCCCCGAGGCTGATTGCACCTGAATAGTGCAGATAGCATCCCGTCCCGTCGAAGGTAGTGCCTCGGTTCGTTCTCAGCTACGCGCATGTGGGTGTATGATACGCCCGAGTAGCCTTGACGGTAAGTCCAGTGAGTTCATATTGTCGGAAGTATCCAGTAAGCGATCCTCGCGGGCTGAGGCGTAACTCAGTCTGAGAACACACAGTTCCCGGGGCACAGTCGCCTGCATGGGAAGGTCCCATAGTTGGCTGCGTTCTCTACATCATACGGGATAGCGATGCGTTGAACAGTCGCCAGTATCGCTTTGAACTTCTCACCGTGTATGTGTAAGCTTGTGGATAGCAGGAGATGTGGCATGATGCGAAGTGGGTTGTGTTGTTGATTGGCCGCGTGGCTATCACGTGATTGATCTAGGCCAAAACAGCGTTAGCTCTCGGCGCTAGATAGAGAACCAAACACCGAGCCGGGCTGAGATAGCCCACAGCACTCGGCCCCGTCTTCAGCAGGTGCCTGAGACCCTGCACATGTGCGCAGTCATCAACGTGAGATCTTAGCCATTCTTGCTCGCTATATAGCTCAAGCCTCCTGTCCGCCTTACCCATAAGCTGGCCAGAAGAACCACAAACGAAGAGGCTTACCACAGACGAAGAGGCTTACCAACAGCCCGTGCCGTAACGATGCAACCGTCCATGGATGCCGTGGAACGGCGAAAGATACAGAACCGACACGCACAGCGGCGCTTTCGCAGTAAGTGGTTTAGACTGCTAGAAGGCCCGAACCAAGGCCGGGCCCTAGTCCGAGTCAAAGGCGCCCTCTATCCTCATCGAGGCCTCTGCGGCTACTCGGCCCTTTGATACTGACCGTTCGGGCACTGCAGGCAAGAAGGCGACTCAAAACGGAGGAGAGCCGTTCACGACAGCGGCGGCACCGTCCGCTGCAGCTACAGCGAGCGGGCCAACTATACAGCCGCGCCCGCAGTCAAACCACGATGTGCTGGCATGGGGCAGCGAGGGAAGGCTATCCCACCCCCACGCAACTGGACTACAGACGTCGGAGCAAGACCAGGTGCCCCCATCGACGACCGCCAATAGCAGCCACACACTACAGGGGGACGCCACGATTACAGGGCTGCTCCGCCAACTTCAAGATCCGCTTACTTCGTCATCGTTGCGACCACAGTAAGATAATCTCAATGCTATGGCGTGGGGATCTGGCTGAGTGACATGCAGTCCGCAAATGAACATGACCGACTTCAACTTCCTACCGTCTATGACGCAATCACGTCATGCTGTGCTATGGCCCCACGACCCTCCAGCCGAGGCCATGGTCTTCAGTACTGACGATGCTGGGGGCTTCTACGCCGATCAAGACACGAATAGAACCACGTGGCCTGACACCGGACCGAGCCGCACCCAAAGTGGATCTGAAAGCAGCAATGATACGTCACAAATCAACACTCGTATAACCACCCCCAACCTCTTTGTCGATGGCCGTCTTGGACAAGACAACGACCTCGACGACGACGAGCCCTTTCAGACGAACCTCCACATCGCGGCTGAGGCTGGTCATGACAGCCTTGTAGGCCTCCTGCTGGGCTCAGGGTACACCGTCGATGAACCCGACAGGGTAAAGTAGCCGCCGCGAGTAGCTTTAAGAATATCTTACTAACTTCTAAGTAGTATGTATCTCTCTTAATACGTTTTAGCTGCGCAGTTATTAAGGTCATACTAAGATGTATCTCTCTTGCTATGCTAACAACGTAATAGTGACGGCAACACAGCTCTGCATAGGGCCAGTCTTGGTAAACATGTGAAGGTGATGTTGAGGCTACTCAAAGACGGTGCAAATCCCAACGCTATGAATGTTCACGGTTGGACTCCCGTACATATGGCCTTTTCTCTCGGCTCGATGGAGGTAGTAGAGGTCCTGGTCCGACATGGTGGTGATCTGAACAAACGTGCGAAAGGTAAGTTGAGCTGTGACAAATTCAAGGAAGCTCTTGCAGCGAAGGATCGATTGATTGATTGATATTGGTTTAACGCCTATATGTAACCTCCCAGGGGGCATTCTGGCGGGCACCGCCGAGGGCAAAGCGAAGGATCGAGGGCTTTCGCTTGAAAAATAGCTGGGGCTTGTTATTGCTGTTGTGAGCATTGGCTAAGGCTAAAGTGCGGCGAAGCAACGCAGAGTCTGTTAAAGGGATTCATGGCTTTTCGGGCTAATAGACAGTAAAAAACAATGAGTGCTTCGAGCCTGCACCTGAATTGTGCCTTCGAGCGATCAAGACTGCTCTCCCCGGACTCCCGCTCATTTTACCAGCACTCTCACCCCTTTGGTCGCCCGATCAGGAAACGGAATGAAATAATCGGCTTTCATCTCCACCGCAGCTCGCCCAGTCTCAAACAACTCGAGTTCGAGCCTACGAAAAACAACAGCCAGTCCAATATACAGCTCTGCGCGCGCCAGATTGATCCCAAGGCACATTCTTGGGCCCTTACTGAACGCAACTAGGTACTTACTTAGTGGCTCGCCATTCTTTGCCAACGCCTTCTCAAGCCAGCGCTCGGGCACGAACTCATGCGGCTTGTCCCAAATGCGCGGGTCCGTGTGCGTGTAGTACGCCGTCATGCTAAAGTCAGTACCGGCTGGGATAACGATGTCCTTGAACGTGATAGGCTCTTTGCGAGACCTGCGTGCTGTGCGTGAGGAGATGCCAATCGTGATGCGAAGGGTCTCGTTGACGATTGCGCTGAGGTACGGCAGTGCTTCCAGAGTGGCTAAAGACGGGGTCACGTGCGGGTCTGGAAACACAGTGCCTAGTTCTGCACGTAGCCTTGTCGCAATAGCCGGGTTCTCGAGGATATAGAATGTTGCTTTGGACAAGGCGGTTGATGTTGTTTCGACGCCGCCTGCAACAATGGACCCCCCTGGACATGTGAGTAGGGTGTCTTGAGTCGAAGATGGGTGGGCTTACCTTCATGCTTGAGTCTCTCAACCGCCTTTTCTTCGGTAGGCAGATCTGAGTCGAGAAGCTCGCTAAACACCGTTTTATGTTCGACATCCTTGTGTGCGTCGTTGGATCCAGACTTAATGGTGCGGATTTGGTCTTCGATTTCCTAGGTGGAGTCAGTGTCTACAATTCCATCGAAATCCCACGAGACCTACCCCATGGAATCCAAAGATAGCGCCCATGGCTGGATTCATTGCCACCGACCACCTTTGGGGGAGCGCCTGCAGCAGAGACAAGAGCCATGGGAAGTGGCCCATGGTATGCAGCGTCGTTGCGAGTTCCTTCGCCGCGTTGGTGAAGGGCGCTTCGAAGTTCGGATCTTCCATGTACTCGAACGAGCGCGCAAAGGCGTAGTGCGTGATGACGTCGAATGTCATGGCTGTGAAACAGTTGTTCATAATGGCTGGTCTGCCCGAACCCGCGAACTCGGTTTCCAGTCGATCACACAGCCGCTGCGCCTTTTGACTGATGAAGTCAGTGATGCCTGATATCTTCTGCTTGGAGAAGAATGGCGCCACCGCCGACCGGCGCATTCGGTGGCTGTGAGGTGTCAGTTGATACTGCTTCGGTGGGGGAATCCATGCTGCCTTACTGTTGATGCTCGATAGTGTCGAAACTCGAATGAGGAATACCAGTCCGATATTTCCACTCGATTTTCTTGTCGAATTGAGAGTTACTGGCGAATAGAACCTGCACGAAATCCGGATCTGCGATGTGCACCTCCCAAGGGTTGATGCGCACGATTGGACCTGCCATCAATCAACGTATGCCCAATTGATGAAGGACTAGATTGGAAGACGAACCATATCTTTCATGCCATTCTCCGAGCTTGAAGATCAATTGACCGCCCCGAAAGACATCGTGGTATGTTTCTACCCATCCCGTGACTGCGGCAAGCTTGGGCCCAGGAAATTTGGACAACGGACTGAAGAAAAGACGGTAGATCGCAAGCGATGTTCCCCACAGTAAGAGGAGAGCTGCAAGCAAAATCAAGCGCAGTGTTGTGCTAGACAAAGACCGCTGGAATTCTTCAAACTGCTTGAAAGTCATGTTGGGATTATGCAGCGTCTTGCGACTGATGAATTTCGCTAGAGACCTGAGCTCCTCATGTTTAAAGCCTTGCTTGCCAATATTTGGTGCCATACGGGAAACGTCGGTCATGTGAGAGCGATGCATAGTAATCGTTTCCGTTCAGTTCACTGTCATCCGACCATAGGTAGGTGGACTAGATAGCTTACACTAAGAGTACAAGCCACTTATCGCGGTCAGCCTTACATGGCGCATCACGCCATGGAAAGGAGCGAGCTGCTAATGCGTTTCGGGGCCAAAAAGGCATAAAAAAGGCACAAGCAGCGGATGGCCCCACCACCTCATGCAAGGATAAATCGAACACCTGGAGGCTACATCAAGATAAAAACGCGCAAATTAGGTGACCCAAGATCAACGTAGGCTCCTGGGTATTCGTACTTTCCCTTGACGGAGGTGTCACTGCTGGATCTCCAATAGCACTGCCAGCCATATAGCCAATCATGCCAGTGCGTGTACTCTGTCTTCACGGGCAAGGAGTGAACTCAGCCGTCTTCCAGAAGCAGACACGTAAGTAATACCAAGATCAGCCAGCGTAGTATATGAAGATTTGACCAACCAATAGAGAGCCTACGCGAGATGCTGCCTGCAGATTACGATTTCCGTTTCTTCGACGGCAAATACGAATGCGAACCGGCTGAGGAAGTGCGCGATTACTACCAGCCCCCGTATCTTACTTGGTACAACACTCCGACCGTGGAGAAAGTCAAGGACGCGCATGAGCAAATCCGACAGATCATCGAGAGCCACGGCCCCTTTGATGCAGTCATGGGCTTCAGCCAGGGCGCTGCTGTAGCAGCCTCTCTACTGTTGCATGAGGAGCTAGAATCCAAGCCACTCTCCTTCAAAGCCGCAATCTTCATCGGCTCGCCCATACCATTTGCCAAAACTACGCAAGTGGGCATTGATGCGCGCTCTTACTTTGGCGTCCCCAACACGCTTCCAAATGCGCACGCTCGCCCGAGCCGCATACCACCCCACTTGCTGACGGACCCTGCGTATTTGCGCAATCCCGCGCAGCTGGAGCGGGTTTCGTGCGATAACGTGCAATATCAGATGTTTCACCCCACGGCTGACGAGGTGCGCATCGCGTTGCCGACGGGACATGTCATGGGTATGCAGGATAAATGGTTGTGCCACAGTAAGGATTTGGTTGGGCTGTGTCAGGAGGATTGCAGGGTGGTATTGCAGCACCACGGTGGGCATGAGGTACCTAGGGCTTACACGGAAGAGATTTGTGATGTTGTGGAGACGGTGTTCGGGGCACTGCTGAAAAAGGTCACGTGAGATGGAATTATCAGAATATATCTAATGAAAAAAAGTGGGTCTATCAATGGCTTACCTTGCATGATGATTACGAAGGAGCTCACTTTCATTGGCTATGGTCTGGGGCATGGGCGTTAATAAGAACGAGCTCCTTCGTGCAGCGGCCCGTGACACGCGCCGGGACGTCCTGCACGCTAGGGTGGATCTTGAGAAATCCCGTCCCGGAGAGATTCTGACATGCACGGTAATAACGCCACACGAGGCAAGGTAAGCAGGACTGACAAAACAAAGAAACAGACATGACTGCGGGACTCGCGATTACCCAACGCGACATGGCTGACAAATGTTGCACGTTTGTGCTCAGTCGCCTCAGATGTGATGGAGCGCTGGCGACGGACGGCGACGGGCCCTCACCGACGCCTCTCAGCTCATTCACTTGCCTGTATTGCAGCACTCGCTTTCGCACCCACGTAATACCAAACTTTGACTATCCCATTCTTCACTTCTCCCGACATCCGACTTCCATTCCGAGATGGCTTCTACTGAACGTCCTCTGGTAGCGGATGAGCACGACAAACCAGAAACCACCACCAGTCTCACTCAACATGGCTCTACCGAGGATGATCAAGCAAAGCCTGAACCCGGCTATCAAAGTGGGCTGCCGTTTTTTCTGGTCGTCTTCGCCTTGCTGTTGAGCATGTTCTTGGTGAGTGGGCTGGACTTCCGCAACACCACATGCAGGCTAACCAATTATACCCTAGATCGCCCTTGATATGACAATCATCGCGACTGCAATCCCAAGTATCACGGATGATTTCCATGTTAGTCTTCAAGTACTGGCAGCATTGATGTGCCCCAAACTGATACCCTCCATAGTCGGCCCCAGATGTCGGCTGGTACGCTGCTGCGTTCTTCATCACATTGGCCATATTCCAATCAGCATGGGGTAAAGCATACAAGCACTTCAATATTAAGATTACCTTCGTGGTAGCAGTCTTCCTGTTCGAGGTTGGCAGCTTGATCTGCGGTACGTTCACTTTGCCCAATTTTGGTGGATGCATCGACTAATCGGACCCTAGGCGTTTCGCAAAACAGTCTTACGTTCATCGTCGGCCGAGCCATCGCTGGACTTGGTGGAGCTGGCGTTACTGGTGGCGTGTATACCGCCATGGCCTACATTGTGCAGCCTGCGCAAGTTCCAACATACATTGGCCTCATCGGCGCCGTGTTTAGTGTCGCCAGCGTTGCTGGCCCCCCACTTGGCGGTGCGCTCACTGGCGAGGTGAGCTGGCGATGGGTGTGAGTGCGGTATCTCATGCTGTTTTTCTGTCTCTCGCTAATATCCACATTCTAGATTCTACATCAATCTGCCAATAGGCGGCTTCGCCCTGTTGATCATCTTCATCTACTTCCACTTGCCTGCCACAGTCAAGCCAGTACCTATCGGCCGAAAAGAACTCATCTTGGTCATGGATATCCCCGGTATCGTCCTCGGCATGGGTGCGCTTGTCAGCTTCACGCTTGCTATGCAATGGGGTGGTACCCTGAAGCCTTGGTCTTCTCCAGATGTTATAGGTACCCTCGTAGGCAGTGCTATCATGACTGCCCTCTTTGCCGTCCTGCAGTGGCGAGCGGGCGAGAACGCCTCCCTCGTTACCCGGATAATGACGCAGCGAACAGTCGCAGCACTGTCGGCATTCATCTTCTTGTTCGTATCTCACCGCCAAGATGTTGTTCTGATCGCTAACGAAGTATTCGCAGTCTGAACTCGACCAACTTCCTCCTGGTATACAATCTCCCACAATACTTTCAGGTTATCAACGACCTCTCTGCCACAGAAAGTGGTATCAGAAACCTTGCACTCATTCTCTCAACTTCAGCTTTCGTCCTCGCAAGTGGCTTCATCCTCGGCCGGGTCGGCTACTACCACATCTTCCTCATCAGTGGTTCTGCTCTACTCACAGTCGGGGCCGGCCTCGTATACACGCTCGACCTTGACTCCACAGTCGCGGAAGTAGTGGGGTTCCAGATTCTGGTTGGTATGGGTATCGGCTTAGCCATCCAGGCTCCCGTCATTGTCGCACAGGCCTTCTCGGCCCCTGAAGATATACCAGTAGTCACGTCGATAGTCATGTTCTTCCAGCTAGTGGCGGGAGCGATATGTGTATCGGCCTCGCAGACACTTCTCAACAACCGACTGATCTCAGCACTGGCGGACCTCGCGCCCAACATTTCATCCGAGCAAGTCTTCGCGGTCGGTGCGACGGAGATTCGTGATGCCTTTCAGGGAGCCGATCTCGTCGCTGTGCTCAAGTCCTACATGGTCGGTCTTAAAGATTCTTGGCTCTTTGCGACTGTTTTGGCTGCGATCACGTTTCTCCTGGCTTTTTCGGGAGAATGGAAGAGTGTGAAGGGCGCAAAGCCTGCGGCTGTTGCATGATATTCGCGTGTGTACTTTATCTGAGATTTACTCTTCATAACACCTCTTGTAATACTTTTAGAACATTCCAGCAGAATGGAATTACTCCTTACATCAAAATACCGGAAACCGTCCTTCGGAATGAGCCTTCTTTGTCCACATTCCGCGTGATTGCTTATTTTGGGGCGCCCTTGTGTTGCACTGAACGCCATGTGTGGGGGACTTGACTGTACCCCCACTCACCTAACGACAGCATTACGCGAGACAGCTTTAACGCGCTACAATACCGACAGCACTGGAAAGATACCGTTTCTTTGAGAGCCTGGTCAGGCGCCATGGCCGACCGATTAGCCAGGCATCAGACCCTCTCTAGGTGAGCATACTGGCCCATCCTTAACTCAGCCGGGCGTCGCTTCAGGTTTGGCTCCCAGGACTACTGTGGATACGAGATGTACCAGCTCGTCTCTGTTGTAGTTAGATTGGCCCGATGGAATATCAGCACGGGAAGAACGTGCATGGAATGAGCCCCGGTTCCAACGGCCCAGCTGTTGTGTCAGCGAGCCTCAGCCGCGATACCGGTAAGCATTTGGCAGCCACCATTTGAGTCACCGAAGCCATGATCCAGATAATCAGGGTTGCCCTCGCCGCGGCATACAATCAGCTTACGAGGCCAGAGCTAACTGTGGGTCGGGCGTTCAGCAAGGTCTGCAGTTGGTGGCGCAGGTCTTCAAGCCACGACTGAGCGGTTTCCGAAGAGGCAACTTTCACGTTCAAACAACTGCCGAGGCGAGTCTGAAGAGAGGCTAGAGATGTTTATCATACGAATATAAATGTCGAAAGAGGCTCCCATGATCAGTCAAATCAACTGCGTCGAACAGTCTCTTCAACTCGGCTTCCTTCGCTGGATGAGTGAAGAACTACCTCATTTTACATCATTCTCTCTGAATAGCTTATCATTCACCCCACTTTCCTAAGAGAGTCATGATGCCCCAACGAGCATTGGTAGCACTTGCTACAGCGCTGCTTTCGGCTGCCACCATTTCCGCCGACCAATATGCTAACAATACCGACTGCCGCGTCCTACCAGGAGATGCTGCTTGGCCTGTCAAATCGCAATGGGACAAACTCAACGTGACGATTGAGGGCAGACTCATTGCATCCGTACCACTAGGCGCAGCTTGCCACGACCCAACCTACGACGAGGAGAAGTGCAACTATCTGCGCGAGAACTGGCAGCTACCAGTCACCTACGAAGACGATCCCACCACACCAATGAGCTATTGGTTCCAGAACTCAACATGTGATCCATGGACTGATCGTTCAACGCCCTGTGAGCTGGGCCATCTGGCTGTCTATGCAATCAACGTTAGCCAGCCAGCTGATGTTTCGGCCGGACTTGCTTTTGCACATGAGCATAAGATCAGAGTCAGTATCAAGAACACTGGCCATGACTTCAACGGAAAGTCGGTTGGTCAGGGATCTCTGGGTATCTGGACTCACAATCTCAACTCCATTCAACCAATCCACAACTACAGCCAGCCCTGGCACAAGGGTCCAGCTATGAAGCTCGGTGCGGGCGTCAGAGGCTATGAGGCATACAAGGGTGCTCACGATGCTGGCCTTCGGGTCGTCGGTGGCGACTGTGCCACTGTTGGCATCGCAGGAGGCTTTCTCCAGGGTGGTGGCCACTCGCCTCTCTCTGGCGTTTACGGAATGGCTTCTGACAATGTGCTTGAATGGGAGGTAGTCCTTGCGAATGGTACATTCGTGAAAGCTACACCTGAACACAACGAGGACCTTTACTGGGCACTTGCTGGAGCTGGCCCATCTACCTTTGGCGTCGTCACCGCGGTCACACTACGTGCATTCCCTGACGGACCCGTCGGCGGCGCATCGATCATTTTTGATCGCAGCCAGATGAGCAACGACACCTTCTGGGAAGCATTCACCTACTTCCAGAAAGCACTCCCCGGACTCAATGCTGGTGGAGCGCAATCATCCTTCGCTACCCTACCGCTGCAATTCTATCTGCAAGCCGTCACACGGCCCGACTACACCAAAGACCAGATGCGTGACTTGCTGTCAGAGTTCACCACAAACCTTGACTCTCTCCATATCGACTACAACCTCACTATCACTTCCACGCCTACTTACCTGGACCATTTCGTAACATACTTCGGCCCCGCACCATGGGGCCCTTACGTCATCGGTGAGCTCATGACAGGCCGTCTCATTCCCCTTGAAGTTAGTCAAGCCGACCCAGCCGCGATCATCGCTGCGTATCGCGAAATCACCGATACTACGCAGATCATCATCGGCTCTACCGCCCAAGACGTTTCCATCACGCCGCTCCGCAAGCCCGTCGCACCCAATTCTGTGATGCCCAGCTGGCGCACAACAGTCAATACATTGCTCATCCAGAGCTACTTCAACTCGTCGATTTCCTGGAACGAGAAGCAGCATTTGCAGGACCAGCTTGTCGGCTTTGCGCAAAAGCGCATTGATGATCTCGTGCCGGAGGATACGGGGACTCATTTGAATGAAGCAAACTTTTCGCCGCTGATTGACTGGAAGACGCAGTTCTATGGCACTAACTATCCGAGGTTGTTGGATATTAAGCGTCGGTTGGATCCGGAGAATGTCTTTTGGGCTGTCACCGCTGTCGGTTCTGATGCGTTTGAGGTGGCTGCTGATGGTCGACTCTGCGTTGCCCATTAGGGATAGATGAGTACGTCGTTTAGTCAACTTTGTATCCGTGGTTTGCACTGTGCTGCAGTAGGCAATCCTTGACTTGAGTGGTTGTATTAGAACGGTTGTGTTAGATACTAGAGGGGTCACATTAGAGCGGTCGTACCTAGGTATTAGAGTGGCTTTATTAGAATTCATTCGGTACGTTTGATGATGTTCATCGAAGTAACTTGCCCTAGCTACTACATGCATGAGTGAAGAGATATTGGTATCTTCCAGGCTGCGAGATCACGGGAAGAACCCCTACGATCACTTTCTTCACTGTCCAAAGCATTCCAACGCCATGTCATGTCTACAATCTTTCGCGTCATTGATAAAGTGTACATATGGTATCTAAAACTCTCTTTTCAACTCTCAGTGGTGGTTCTGAGCCATCCTAGGCGACGTAGGTGTGTGTCAACAGTATCAGGAACTACGTACATAGTCGTGGGTTGCTCCGGCTCGCGTAGGTACTGGTCACGAACTCGATCTCAGTGACTAGTCGTAGTAGAAATTGATAAGAGATGAGCGTAATGGAAGCGTTGTAATGAGTGGTTTATATATTGTTGATACGAAAGTCAAACTATCTATACGCATCCAAGGACGTGCGAATACTCGTCGATTTGTCACAACTAAGCTGCGATAATCTTCTTTACGAAATCCGCCTGCAAATTTGACAGCATGGGAAAGTCTTCCCCACTCAACACATCCAAATGCCCCTTGCCAGGAGCGATATGCAACACCTTCGGCTCCGGGAACGTCGCATGAAGCGCAATCTGCGCCTCGGGGGGCGAGATCTGATCCAGCTCCGGCACTACCATCAACACAGGTGTACGGTCCAGGTATCTCATGATACCTTGTGGTTGCCATAGCTTTATTTTGTAGTACGATTGGAACGTTGTGTGATTTTCGTGTCGCGGGGCGCCACGCGTTTTGGCGTTGACCATACTACAAACACCGGTCAGTTATACATTGTCGCTTATCAGACTCGTTGGACTTACTAGTCAAACTCCTCCTTGTCTGCTCCCAACCCCATCCCAGCGGGGTTCTTGCCCTCAGCCGTCAACACTGGGACATATAGAGGTTTGTTCCCTGTGAGCTGCGACTCCCGGTCTTGTTGGACTTTGGCAAGCACTTTGGGAAACTTGGATGCTTCGTATTCGAGGTTCAAGAGCGGGCAGATAGCGATGCAGAAGCGAATGCGTGGGTCCAGAGCTGTAGCGGACAGTGCAATGACACCGCTGAACGACATACCCCAGATACCAATCCTTGAAGGATCGACGTTTGGAAGACTCTTGACGAAAGTGACTGCGTCGGAGTAGTCGGATACTTGTCTCGCTGGATCGATGTCGTTGCGCGGCAACCCATCGCTCAGGCCGAGCGTTCGCGGGTCATAGATCAGTGCTGTGATGCCGTTCTTCTGGAACTGCTCGGCTACATCTGGTACAAACATCTCTTTGACGCAATTGAACTGTCATCGTCAGCTTTTGGTCTGATCATTTCTTTGAGCCGTCGAGAAGAGCATACACCCGGTGTTATAATGACCGCAGGTCCCTTTCCGGACGACACTGCAGCATTGTACAGGTCGCCACGCAAAGTTAGACCATCAATGGTCTTGAACTCAACTTCCTGGATGTCGATTGCCATGATGCTGTCTGATTATGTAAGGATGCTGGAGGAGTTCAACAACGTTGCCACGGATTCGGAAGATGCTTCTTATCTCAAGTTGTGGTTGAGAATATCAAGTTCCAAGGTTCTCAGAAATACGCTCACTGAATGCGTTTCGTGTACCACCGACTACTAACATGGATTTGATACCCACAACCATAATTCATCACCCAGAGAGTATACCTACGAGTCAGACATTGCGGAAGTGTGCACTACGGGGAAGTCAGCATCAAACGCTACACGAACGCAGGGTCAGAGCCTTGCGCAAAGCTACTACATGACGCTGGGTCACGAACATATGCAAAGTAATCGAAAACCACAGCCAAGTTCAGCTGAGTACATATCGTTGCGTACCGAACTATGCCAGGGTTCTAAAGATGGCGCCATGTGCTGACCGCATAATCTCCGTCCAGCCATTTGCCGACACACCAATCGCAACCGATTTGGAAGAAACGTTGCAGATGTATGCCAAATGTCCACTTTGTCCACAAGCCCTAATCTCACATCAGCTTCATAGATTAATCGTGGTTCACCCCGACGTCTTTCGGTAACGTACGTCTTGCTGACTGCATGTCAGCAGTTCCGATAGTCCCAGCGACCAAATTCTTGCGTGAATGATACTGCCTATCATCAGAGGAGATGATTGGATGGAGTTTCGGAACCCGAGCCACCAATGCCAGCCGCGAGCAGTTGGTGAGGCTGATCCTTGGTGGCTTTGTCAACCCCACGAACTAACCCCACAGATCTAACCAAATTCAGAAGCGACTGCCGAAGTCAGGGTAGCACAACGACCCTAGGAGAGTAGCAAGAGGCTCGCATTTTTTGCGTTATCTCTCAGGTGACATATTACTATGTTTCCACCTACCTCAACAACTGCGAGGCTGACTCTGCAGACGCAAGAGTGCAAACACTGTCTACGGTTGAATCAGGTGGTGTCATGAACGTCTAATGTCAGGCTCATGATACGCAACGTCAGAGATTACGGTGCGCAAGAACGAGGTGTTGTGCAAGCTGGTAGAGACAGACAGGCCTCAGCGATACAATGATACAAGCGCGAGTAGACCAATCGCAGTGACTACGTTATCGTCACAGTGCACTTTGCAAGATCCCAGCGAAGCCCTTTCTTTATCAGGAAGTTTGCACTTTTTCGACTGCGTTGTCAAATTCTTCCTAGCACTTCTGCGCATACTACACTTTAGAGAGCCTGTGGACTAGGACGAAACTATTCGGACGACATAGAGAAGAAATAGAGTGAGCTTGAGACTTACAATTCATAGCTATAGCTTCGTGCTAACACTTTCAGCTCTCCTTACCATACTAGACCAGATTTCTTCCGTCTTCACTATTGCAAACCTTTGATCACTTCCTACCTCAACCATGGTTATCAACGACTCAGGCCATGAGGACTACGGTCTCAACCAACGAGTTTCGGCAGCTTCTACTGCCCCGAAACCCCGTAGGTACACACAAGAACCTATCGCTGTTGTTGGCATGGGGTGTCGTCTTCCTGGGGACAGCAATTCCCCACACGCACTATGGGACTTCCTGGAGCGCGGTGGCATCGCAGACAATACACCACCACAAAGTCGATTTCGCCTCGATACACACCACGACGGATCCAAGAAGCCGAAGACCATGAGATCGCCTGGTGGGATGTTCCTCGAGAACATCGATCCAAAGAAATTCGATGCCGCCTTCTTCAGCACGGGCAAGCTTGATGCTATTGCCATGGACCCGCAGCAGCGCCAACTTCTGGAGGTCGTCTACGAGTGTCTCGAGAATGCCGGAATTCCTCTTGAAAAGCTTGATGGCGAAGCAATCGGTTGCTTCGTCGGCTCTTATGGGGTTGACTACGCCGATATGCAGGCAAGAGACCCTGATGATCGAGCTCCATCTGTCACCATCGGTGTTGGTCGTGCCATTCTCAGCAACCGCATCAGCCACTTCTTGAACATCCATGGACCAAGTATGACGATTGACACAGCCTGCTCGGGAAGTCTTGTCGGCGTCGATGTGGCATGCCGATACCTTTCGAGTGGCGAGATCGATGGTGCTCTTGTTGCAGGTGCCAACCTCTACTTCAACCCGGAACACAACATGGACAGCGGACCAATGAAGGGAGCGTCCTCGCTCTCAGGTCGCTGTCACACCTTCGACAAGAAAGCCGACGGCTACATCAAAGGCGAAGCTATCAACTGCGTGATGCTGAAGCGTCTTTGCGATGCGGAGCGAGATGGCGATCCGATCCGAGCGATCATACGTGGTACCTCTACCAACAGTGATGGGAAAACTCCCGGTATCGCAAGCCCCAGTTCTGAGGCTCAAGCGAAGGCCACAAGGGCGGCTTATGCCAACGCCGGGATTTCTGACCTGTCAGCCACCGGCTACATTGAGGTATGTTGTCTACTTCTCTTTACAGCACAGCATTGAGCTAACGCCACCTAGATGCATGGTACCGGAACACAAGCGGGCGACCCACAAGAAGTCAAGGGTGTTGCATCAGTCTTCTCTTCCTCGAGACCTGAGAACGCACCTCTGATAATGGGATCAATCAAGAGTAACGTCGGTCACTCAGAGCCAGCAGCCGGTATCTCAGGACTCATGAAAGCCATCATGTCTGTTGAGAAAGGGAAGATTCCAGGCAACCCTACCTTCATCGACCCCAACCCAAACATCGACTTTGAGGGCTCAAGAGTCCGCGCAACGCGATACACCATACCCTGGCCTGCTCAAAGTGGTCCCAGACGTGCGAGCGTCAACTCTTTCGGGTACGGCGGGTCGAATGCTCATGTCATCATTGACCAAGTGCCCGAAGAGAAGAAGAACTTTGTGTCTTCGGTCAGTGACGGCTTTGGGGATCTCCTGGCAGATGACGTTGCGGTTTCCAGACCACACATTTTGCTCTTCTCTGCAAACGACGAAACCTCGATCAAAGCTTACACTGCTTCGTTGCGCAAACATCTTTTGGATCCAAGGACAAATGTAGACCTACCTGACCTTGCTTACACGCTCTCAGAGCGACGTTCTCAACACTTCCATCGAGGGTACATCGTTGCGAAAGACCTATCACTGGATTCCAACGCCATCGCCTACGGAAAGAAGAACTCAGATGCTCCCAGAATCGGGTTGATTTTCACTGGACAAGGCGCCCAATGGTCGCAGATGGGCAAAGCGCTGCTACAGAACTTCGCAGAAGCGCGCGTGGTTATCGAGCGACTCGACAAGGTTCTCCAAAGTCTGGTACATCCGCCTGAATGGTCTCTCCTCAAGGAGCTTACCGAAGTCCGGAGTCCGGAGAAACTGCGCGATCCCGAGTTCTCACAGCCACTCGTCACAGCCCTACAGATAGCTATCGTCACTGTCTTCCGCAACTGGAGTATCCATGCTGAAGCAGTGGTGGGTCATTCTTCAGGAGAGATCGCTGCCGCATATGCAGCTGGACTCTTGACGGAAGACAATGCGATCAAGGCCGCCTACTATCGTGGATATGCATCGAAGGCGACCCGGGACTTGCAAACCGCCAGAATGGGCATGATGGCTGTTGGCATCGGAGCGGAAGATGTCCAGCCCTACATCGCGAAGGCTAGACTAGCAAATCCGGGATCGAAAGCCGTTACAATCGCCTGTTACAACAGCCCAAACAGTGTCACTCTATCTGGAACCGTTGACAGTCTGGATGCTGTGCGCGTGGAGCTAGTTGCGGACCAGCACTTCGCTCGCATGCTTCAGGTCGACATGGCGTACCACTCAGCCTTCATGGGAGCCGCAGGGGAAGAATACGTCAAATGTCTCGAAGCCGAATCGTTTCGTACAACCGGTACTCACTCCAAAACGAAGATGTTTTCGTCTGTTGATGGTGACCTGGTCAACCGTCCAGTGGATATCGCGTACTGGAAGCACAACATGGTGCAACCAGTAATGTTCGAACAAGCTCTCGACCACATGCTCTTTGGTGGAGAATCAGTCAACTTTCTTATTGAGGTTGGGCCGTCTGGCGCATTGGCTGGACCCACCGCACAGGTCAAGAAAGCGCTACCTGGCGGCGGCTCGAAAGTGCAATATTGCTCCGCCTTGACCCGTGGCAAGGATGCAGAAAACGCCATCTTTGACGTAGCCGGGAGGCTATTTATCGCTGGCTACAACGTGGAGTTTACCAAGGTCAACTGCATTCCTGCGCGGTGCAAAGTCGTAACTGACTTGCCCAATTACTCCTGGAACCACAGCACCGACTACTGGTACGAGAACGAAGCCAGTCAGGAATGGAGAGACCGGAAGTTCCCTCATCACGACCTCTTGGGATCCAAGGTACTCGGAACAGCCTGGCAAGCGCCTGCATGGAAGAAATCCCTTAGGCTTGAAGATCTTCCTTGGTTGAAGGACCATCGCCTTGGCCCCGATGTCGTCTTTCCTGGAGCCGGCTACATGTGCATGGCTATCGAAGCTATGATGCAAACGGATGCAGTCCTGCGATCCCAGACCGGCGCAGTCCTGAAGCACAAACAGCAAGTCCGTCTGCGCAACGTCTCTTTCGACAAGGCCCTCGTCCTGGAAGAAGGGAAGGATACCAAGATCATGCTGACGCTTGCACCTTTCGCCAGTCTGAAAGACTCCTGGTATTTCTGGGTGGTGAGGTCTCTCGTTGCAGGCTCTTGGGTGGACCACTGCAAAGGCCAGGTCCGCATGGAGAAAAACACGGACATGCCCGCGTCTGGAAGCGACATCACTCCACTGCAACATGCTACCCCAGCAGCTCTTTGGTACAAGTCCATGTCTGATGTGGGCTACAACTTCGGCAAGGCCTTCCAGAAACTTCAGTCCGTCGAAGCAACATCCGGATCAAGACAATGCAGATCTCAAGTCGACTTCAGCTTCCCAGAATCCGATTTTACGCAGTCAGCGTATCCTATCCATCCTGCAGTATTCGATGGCTGCATGCAATCCTGCGCCCCGGGGCTCTGGCGCGGCATCAAGAGTAGCGTCAACGCGGTGCTGGTGCCCGCCATCATCGATGATGTCGTCGTCAAGACAGACACCAATCTGCGTGAAACCGCGATCTCGGTATCGAAGACTGTATTTTCCGGGCCTGGTCGCAAAGATCTGGCCAAGAACCATTCGTCCAGTGCGAAGGTCTACGATCCCTCCACGGGCGGCCTCGTGTTCAAGTTGACCGGCCTTCACTACCACATGCTCGATTTCCAGGATAATCCATACGCTGCTCACTCGTACAGCAGATTGGTCTGGGGCCCAGATCTTACGCTGAGCCCACAGGCCTGCGGGTCGATCAAGGCCGCGGGTTGGCAACAAGTTCGAGAGATCGCGGATCTGATCGCGCACAAGAAGGCTAATGCAAAGGTAGTCGAAGCTTCACTGATTCCCGGAGAATCGGCTAGCGTTTGGCTCGAGGGGTTGTCTTCCGCCTCCAAAGTTCGAAACGCTTTCAAAAGCTACACCTTCTTGACTCACGACGCCCCTGCAATCATCGACACTCAAAGCAAGTACCAACAAGTGCCTAGAACTTCGTTTCAGCTGTTGGACTTGGGCAAGCCTCTTGAAAAAGAGCCCAACGAGTCGCTGCGAGATACTGACCTCGTTGTCCTGCGTCTGCCTCCAGGCGCACAAGAGACTATCGAAGTGATCATGGGTAACGTCCAAAAGATTCTCGAGACCAACGGACACATCCTGGTACTCGAGCAGCGTTGTCCATGGAACCCGGACGTGGACGAGAGCCTGGCTGGTGGGTCTGCGACGAATGGCTTTTTGCGCGATAGTGCGAAGCTTTTCGACTCCCGTGGCTTCAGGGTAGTGCATACGGTGGACTGCGGCGACTCTGCATCTCTGTCCCATGCATACCTGGCCGTCCGATCTTACGACCAAAGCGAACCGACCACCTTGCCTCTCGATGTTGTACACTTGAACGACCCTGGGCAGGTCTGCGACGCGATTACGAAAGACCTTTCAGATCGTAGTTGGGACGTCAAGCACGTTCGCCTTGAAGATCTCGATGAACGTCTTCGCAAAGACGCGACCGTCTTGGTAATCTCAGAGCTTGAGACGCCGCAGCTGCCGACTCTGTCGCCTGCGCAATGGGTCGCTGTCCAGCAACTCCTGCAGATGAGGAACAAGATTCTTTGGGTCAGCAAGTCGGCACAGTGGAAAGTCACGAACCCTGATGGCGCTATGATTCACGGCCTTTGCAGGAGTGTTCGCACCGAAGACCCGTCCATGAAGCTTACAACTCTCGATATCGAAGACGCGACCAACGAACACGCAGTGCCGTCCATTGACCTACTACTAAGGGAAGTGCAGAAAGCGTCGTCCATCAAAGGCTTTGAGGGCGAGTACGTGGAACGCGATGGCGTTCTTCACGTCAGCCGCATCCTTGGCGATGACGACATCAATGCAGCCGAGCAGGCGAAGGCGTCTGGCGCCCTTCCCGTTGATCTGCGACTTCACGAAGCTCCAACAACGGTCCGTTTGATCGCCGAGCGCGTGGGACAGATAGATTCGCTTCACTACGTCGAGGTTGACTCGGAGGAGCTGCCCTTGGCCAACAACAAGGTCGAAGTAGATCTCTTCGCCTCCGCGCTCAACTTCAAAGATGTCGCCGTCACCATGGGCATTGTGCCTGAGAACAACCATCTGCTGGGCCTCGAGGGCGCAGGAGTGATTCGGCGTGTTGGCGCGAAGCTCAACACACCCTTCCATGTTGGTCAGCGCGTGCTGGTGTTTGAGAAGGGCACATTCGCCAATCGTATCATTGCCACTACTGAGCGTACGATTGCCATACCTGAGTGGCTCTCGTACGAAGACGCTGCGACACTGCCGTCTGTGTACTTGACGGCACTGTACAGTCTGTTCGACCTAGCGAATCTCAAGCATGGAGATCGCGTACTGATCCATTCGGCTACGGGAGGCTTGGGTATAGCAGCCATCCAAATATGCCAGGCGGTTGGAGCCACGGTATACGCCACGGTAGGACAAGAAGCCAAGAAACAGTTCCTGCGGGATACCTTTTCGATACCTGAAGAACACATTTACAACTCCCGAACCATCGACTTCGAGGCCCAGCTCATGGATAGCACTGATGGATATGGAGTCGACATCGTCCTCAACTCTCTCACCGGAGACTTGCTCGACGCATCTTGGCGCTGCATCGCCGAAGGCGGCACCATGGTGGAGTTGGGCAAAAAGGATCACATCGATCGCAATACACTCTCCATGGAGCCCTTCGCCCGGAACGCATCGTATCGCTGCTTCGATATGTCGCATAAGCATGTTTCAGATGAGGTTATTGCAGTGTAAGTACTCACTTTCTGTCGCTGAGACGACGGCCGACTAATCTTCTCTAGACTCATGCGCAAGATGATGCACATGATAGTGACGCGTGGAGTCAAACCAATCTCTCCTGTTGAACTCTTCCCATACAATGACATCCCTTCGGCCCTCCGTTTCTTACGAAGCGCCAATCACATTGGCAAGATCATCATCTCGAACAAAGGCCTCGCCGATGCGGATCCCGTTGTGCCAGTGCGTCCTGCTCCGCGGACGCTTCAGCTCCGCGGCGATCTATCGTACCTCATTGTAGGTGGACTTAAGGGCCTCTGCGGGTCGATGGCAGTCGACATGGCTCGACACGGTGCTCGCAACGTCGTCATCATCGGCAGGAGTGGCTACGACGATTCCAGGTCTCAAGCAGTGCTGAAAGATCTTGCCGCTGAAGGCTGCCACGTGGACCTGGTACGCGGCGACGTAGCCAAAGTGGAAGACGTTCGCAACGCATTCAAGAGCGCCACGATGCCTGTCGGAGGAATTGTTCAAGGCGCCATGGTGCTTCACGACAAGCCCTTCGAGACCATGACACACGAGGAGTACCATGGGGCGATTACATCGAAAGTTGCCGGGACTTGGAACCTGCACAACGTCGCCCTGGAAATGAGTCTCAACCTGGAGTTCTTCACGATGTTGTCTTCCATCTCCGGTCTCATCGGACAGCCTGCACAAGCCAACTATGCAGCCGCCAACGTCTTTCTGGACAGCTTCGCATACTACAGAAGAGGTCTGAGACTGAAGGGTAACTCGGTCGACCTCGGCGCGATTGAAGACGTGGGATACATGGCTGAGCACTCCAACCTCATCACTGCGCTCGATACTTCAGCGTGGACGCCCATCAACGAGGCGCTCTTCCACAAGATCGTGCGGTTCAGCATCATGCAGCAAGAAGACACTCCAGTCAATCCCTCTTCTTGCGCGCAGCTTATCACGTCCATCGCCGTCCCGCAAGCCCCGTCGTCGCGTTTGTTGACCGATGCGCGCTTTTCATCCCTGCTGTTCGGCAGCTCGGCCGGAAGCAGCACCTCTGAGGCGTCTGGGGCGAACAAGGAAATCCAGGCGCTCTTGATGACTGTGAAGACTGGTGCTGAGATGCATGTTGCGTTGCCGCTGGCTGTCGATGTTGCGAACAAGCAATTCATGTTGACGCTGCGCGTCGACGAGCCTCTTGAGCCCGCAAAGCCATTGTCGGCATATGGATTGGACTCGCTTGCAGCTGTTGAGTTCAGGAACTGGTGTCGCGTTCAGCTTGGCGCCGACTTGACGACTCTGGAAGTCACCAGTGCGCCGAGCTTGTTGAGTTTGGCGGAGAAGATTGTCGTGAAGATTCAGGTAGCGAACGTGGCGAAGTAGAGGGCATATCGGAGGAGGTTGGTTGTCATAGTGCGATGCTGGGAGAGAGAGGACAATATAGCTTTATCATTCAACGAATCTCAGGTGTATCTTCGTGCGATAAATCGAGAACTATGGTTGTGTTGCATTGAAGCCGAGGCTCAAACCACCGTTACCGAATATCTCCCCCCCAATGTACAAAATCAAAGTACCCTCGCGAAAAGACCCCTTGGGCTCGAGCGCGAAAGACAGAGAAGCCGAGGCTCACACTCGACACGTGACGTCATGAATCAAGCTCCTGATCTTCAGCCTAAGTGAACCTAGTGTCGCATCAGAGGCGGCCTATGCCAAGAACTCCAACACTTCGGCCCCGCTCGCCTTGCGTCTCACGATGACAACCTCAACACCACTCGTTGCATTCGTACTTCTTCCCCGACTACTTGGACTCTTTGTCGTACACGTCTCCAACCTCAACCTCAGAGTTGTTTCACAGCAAGCTTTCACGATCGCAACGTGTTAAAGAACCTCAAACTAACCGGTGTCTGCAACTTTCCTCACAGCGCGTCAGGTGCAAATGATTTATCTCGATATGCCAACTACAATACTGATCTGCAATCTGCAAGTCCAATTCCACATCGCACAGTCTGATATGCCCATTCTCATATCGTCCAGACATGATCCTCCCTCCACCATCAAATATCCCGTCTCACCAAGGGTAGCGGCGGTCAATGGTCTCGTTGAAGAATTGCTCAGAATGCTCCTTCTTGGTGGCATTGTCGACCTAGAGCCCCGTTAACGACAGACACCGTTGTAAAGAAGTTATCAAACTCACAATGTGCGCAGTGTTCTTGCTGCTGTCCTCGAGAGTGAGCGGTGCCTTCTCCAGACCGAAAGCGCGTGCGCCCATGTTGCCCATGTCTGTTTGGACGAGGCTATTCACACGACATGTCAACTTCGGCATCACACAACAAGCTTGGGGATATCTTACCCAGGATGAATGCACAGCGTTATCAGCCACGCGTTTTCCATACCCATCTTGCGGACCATGACGTTGGCGAGCGCCTTGGAGCCGGTATAGCTGATATTGGGGTAGGGAAACTCAGGCATGTTGTTGATACTGCCGCCAGCAGCGCTGATGAAGGCGAAGCGGGCCGAGTCTGACTTCTTGAGCAAGGGCAGGGTCGCCTTGTACAGTATCATGACAGAGATGGCATTGACCTGGAGGGCGTTTTCGAACTCCTCGAGTGGCACATCGGCGACCGTGTTGAGCGGCGCAATACCAGCAGCTGAGATGACGACGTCGATCTTGTCGATGCCCTTCACGGCCTCGTATGGGTCTGTCTTGGACGCCGAGTCAATCTTGACGATGAGGACTTTGGTGTTCTCGCCTTTGGAAACACTGAGCAGGGCTTGAGCACCGGCAGGATCGCGCACGGCAGCGATGAGGGTGTTGTTTGGCTGTGCGACATAATGGTCGAACATACCGCGGCCGATGCCTGCATATCCAGTCAAATCAGTTTAGCAGTCCCAAGTAGGTCAAAGGCACGTACCGCGGTTAGCTCCCGTGATGAGATACGTCTTTCCAGGCATGTTGTCGGAGGTGCAGCGGGTATGGTGAGAATGGTATGTAGGTTGCAGTTAGATGCAGTCGGTTATAGCGCGAGCCGGCCAATATCATGGTTCAGCTCCATGGCTGTTACTCCCTGAGTTGAGCAGCCACGTGACACTGCACGGTCACCTGCAGCCTTGTCTAGCAGGAAGGCACCGAGCTGTCATTTCTAAGCAGCGTGCACGAGCGTGGCACAGCTTGATGTTTACATTTATGATTATTTTGATGGCTCCTAATTGGCTGTAGCGCCGTCACCCGCGACCCATCACACTAATGCAAGGTCAGCATCCTGTAAGATTGCGGTCCGTGTATTACATTCTTGTGTTCGTGCTCGTCTCATGATGATCCGACTGCAATGACTTTGCGTGGTCATCTTCACCTACTCAGCAACCACCAAACGCAGTGAATCTGCCAGGCATGCTTCAAGTCAGCACTCTGCAGCTTCAGGTACACGTTCGTACAGCTCGAAAGCTTTGATACAATATGTCTACGCAAACGGGCTGCGGTTGAGAACCTCAGAATCCTGTCATGAATCAACTCTTCCACAACCTTGTGTCCTCGACCTACGGGCGGATCGGACTTGTGTCTAGCGTGTTCCTCACGCTATACGTACTTTACGTCTCCATCTATCGTCTCTACTTCCACCCTCTGCGGAGCGTTCCAGGTCCTAGGCTTGCTGCGTTGACGCAATGGGTCGAAACGTACTATGAGTGCTTCAAGGCGCCTGGTGGTCAATTCATGTGGGAATACCAGAAATGGCATGAGAAATACGGTATGTCTACATGGTCTAGGAAGCAAATACTTTTTGCTCACCGCTTCGTTGCAGGGCCTATCGTGCGTGTTAGTCCAAACGAAGTACACATCCAAGATCCCACCTTCTACGATACCCTGTATGCGCACTCTCGCCACTCGGACAAGCTCAAGCATCTCGAGCACCGCTTCAACAATGAGATGTCCTCATTTGCTACTGCTGAGCACAGTCTTCATCGTCTGCGTCGTAGCGCGCTCAACCCCTTCTTCTCTAAACGTAAGATTACTCAGTACTCGCCTCACGTCCAGAGTCATATGGATCGTCTCTGCAATCGCATCGATTCCGAATTCGTCCCCAACGGGAAGACGATGAACCTGAATAATATGTGGGGCGCCTTCACCTCGGATATCGTCGTCGGATACTGTCTCGAGAAGCCGTATGACTTCATCCTGAACCCAGACTTTCGCGCCCAATTCTCTGACGCCATGTATGCCACCTTGAGTCAAATCACACAAGCAGGATGACTAACACGCTCCAGGGTTGATCTCCTCGACCCTGTTCACTTCATCACGCAATTCCCATGGATGATCAGATCCCTGAAGCTGCTCCCAGACTGGCTCGTCGTGCTGCTCTCGCCTCCAATGCGCTCCGTCTTGACCTTCAACAAAGAAATGGAGACGCAAATCCAGCACGCCAAAGCCGTACACGCCTCTGGAGAGAAGACGATGGCCATCCCATCTCTTTTCACAGCTCTCCTCGAGTCCGATCTCCCGCCTAGCGAACTCTCCACCAAACGCCTGCAGCACGAAGCCATCTCCGTCATCGGCGCGGGCATCGAAACAACAATGTACACGCTGTCGACATGCTCGTACCACCTACTCGCCAATCCTGTGACGCTGGCCAAGTTGTGCGCTGAACTCGACGCAGCGATTCCAGATCCAAACCACATCCCGCACCTTGACGCATTGATGCAGTTGCCGTACTTGACTGGCGTGGTCAACGAAGCCCTGCGATTCGGCTACGGCACTCCTCAGCGCATCCCTCGCCTCTCACCAACACCCATGGTCTACCACACCCCCGAAGTAGACTACCAGCTCCCTGTGGGCACTATCGTGAGCATGGACCATTACACCGCCTCTCATGATCCAAGTATTTTCCCCGACCCTTTCGCGTTCATACCGGAGCGTTGGGCAAACGATGCAAAGGCGCCAGATGGAAAGGCGCTAACAAAATACCTGATTGCGTTTGGACGTGGAACAAGAAGCTGTGTGGGCATGCAGCTTGCATACGCGGATTTGTACATTGGCATTGCGAGTTTCTTTCGCCGGTTTGAGTGCGCGCTGTTTGAGACTGGGCGCGATGCTGTTGACCTGTACCTTGATAGCTTTGTTCCGCGCGCGAAGCCGGGGACGCAGGGAGTGAGGATTGTTGTTCAGAGGAAGCGATAGCGTTCTATTGTTGTTGCGCCGCGGGGGCAGCTGGGCCCGGCACAGGCCCGGGGGCCGACGATGCCCGAGGCTGTGCACGCTGGACGCTACATCGTAGGCTGCAGCCTTCTTCGACGCGCTGAATGCCACACAGCCCGTAACTCATCTTTCTGTGACGATAATTTGGATTCTCACGAACGCGACAGTGCTATAGATACTGCTACCATGCCTGCTCCAACCCCACCTCCTCTTCCACCTGCCCCAAAGCCCGCCTCAAAGGCCATGAACCTGAAAGTATCTGCGCCACCATCTCAATCAAAGCATGATCGCACTACGAATGCCCTATTACCACCTGACCAACCCTTTAGTCCATGCTACATGTTCCTGTATGGCTCACTCATGGACCCGGAAGTCCTACAAGCGGTCCTGAGCCTCCCAGAACTCCCTGTCACACGGCCTGCAACGATTTCCGGCTTCAAAGTCAAAATGTGGAGTATATATCCAGCGCTCGTACTTGGTGATGGTGATGAGAAAGTGTCAGGCGTGGTGTGGAAAGTAGAGAAGGAAGACCACTTCAAGCGTTTGCAGGAGTACGAGACCAATGCTTACATCTGGACTTGGTGCGAGGCGACTTTGGATGACGACAAAACAGTGCTTGAGAAGTGTCGCACATTCTGTTGGGCTGGTGATCCGGACAGTAAGGAGCTTGAAGATGGGTGTTTTGATCTAGCGCGGTATCAGAGGGTTCTCAAGCCGTCCGTTGTTAGACGGCGGCCCGCTGAGTCCTGAGTGTGGTCAAGGTCACGCCTGGAAAGAACTTTGGAATGTACCTGAGCGAGACACAGAGAGAGTACGATACGCGCGTGCACCGTGCAGCCTAGATATTGGAAGACTACGGGTGTTTGTCACCCATATCTGCCTTACTGTATCGCACGACCTTTCGACTCATCTTCGAACGCAGATAGCGCGCACTCCTTGAGTTTTCTACGTACAAACTGACCTCCACGATCGCCACGCCATCCGCGACCTCGACAACCTCGACGACCTCCGCGACCTCTGCTGTGTTGACGATCTGCATTCGCTTCTGATAACCCCGTTCGTTCGCATCTCGGGTCGTAGCTTGGAGACAGGAAGCGAATGCTTGACTCTCTTCGAGATGCTTCGAGCTGGACTAGAAACTCCTATCTACGTACTGTCAGTCTTGTGTTTGGGCACCCGGAGGTTTGTCAATCTACCTCTCGACTCATGATGGTATGCAGACGCCATGTCTTCGAGCATAATGGTCGTATGTGGCGACCACGTGTGCGAACGCTGGTGCTGAAGCAAGATGTCCTGTCTCTCTATCTGTACATCTCGAGAGGGCGTGTGCGTTGGAAGGAGAGTGCTCATCCCTACACGACATTAGGGTACTGATGGGTATCGTAAGAGCGGACATGTACCTACCGCGGTTCGGTCGACTTCGGCGTCGTACGTCAAGTTTGTAGAGAACCCAAAGAGTTGGCGGGCATGCGACAAAGAGGGCGATAATAGCAACAACGCTCTGGGTGTCGAGTGCCATGATTTCCAGGATCGGTATTTGGATATCGAAACGATAAACCGCTCGCTGTCGATGAATGCTTTACTGCAGCAGCAGCTTGATCATGAGTATGGCAACGAGCGAGGACTTCATATATACTATGTACTATCTGCTTTCTTCAACGACGGTTCTGGCAACGGCCAATCCATCCCAAATTCCATGTTGACACAGACGTTCACGAGAAGCTCGAAGACATCCACTTGGGCGCTGATTTGCACGTCTCTCTTGATGTCTCAACGATCCGCACATCGTCGCTTGCGTTGCAGCAAGATTTTGGGATGGGCCTACCATATTCGCGGGATCAACAGAGATTCTGGTAGCGACGAATCATTTCTGCGAAGGCGCAAAAACCCTGGTAAATACGGGGTCGAGGCACTGCAATTCCTGCATGGGAGATTTCGGAACTGGCCTATCAGATCGACGGCATCGAGTCGCTTGGCGACGTCGTAATCTAGCCGA
This sequence comes from Alternaria incomplexa, assembly GCF_024043165.1. Taxonomy (NCBI): domain Eukaryota; kingdom Fungi; phylum Ascomycota; class Dothideomycetes; order Pleosporales; family Pleosporaceae; genus Alternaria; species Alternaria incomplexa. Next base: position 53,911 of record NW_026249875.1, read on the forward strand.
CCCGGTCGGGGCTGTGTAAGACCAGCAGCCTGGCCGTTAGGCGTCATCAGAGATTGTGGCATGCTCCAATCACCAGGAACTAGGAACTGCAGATGTGCAGCCCTTGCAGCTGGGTTGCGGTATAAGGCCTTGGTTGATCAACGATTTCGGAAGTGGCTAATCAAGGCCTACACCGGCCGCCTTGCTTCCTTTCGCAAACGCCTTTGCGCTGTCTACCTTGCGAGGATCTCGAGATCTGATCTTAATACCCGCCTTGATGTCACACTACTAGATGCGTCTCAAAAGCGCAGCGACACGACGCCTCTGACATCTCTCCACCTAGCCTCTGGTTTGGCATGTGTCTTTCACTGTCTGCGCAAACCACAGCTCCACCCATTACGACGAGACATCTCGCAATCCCATTCTTCAGCGTGTAACAACTGTTGCACGTTGATCAATCTGACGGAAAATGACCAAAAGATCTGCTAAAGAAGTGGCCGAATGGGAGAGGCAAAGACCTGCCATTGATAAGCTATACGTTGATGAAGGCAAGTCGCTACCTGAGGTGATACGTCTCATGACCAGGGGCGGCTTCAAGAGAAGGTGAGTAAGGCCATACGCACGTACATAAAGATGTACCTTGCTGATCCATACAAAGCAAGTCACAATATGAAAGATCTCTGGCTCTATGGGGTGTTCGAAAATACGTGAAAGGGCATGAATATGATCATATCTTCAAGTGCTTGGAAAAGCATGAGGGCGTCGCCAACGTCACAGTTCGTAAGATCGCGATCTCAGAGAAAAGATTAGCAAAGGCGAAATACAGGAGACGTCAGACGACGATTGATCGGTTAGAATCTCGTAAGTACACAGCGCCCTCGGTTGCCGCGCTTCGCTGAGAGGACAAACAGAATTTCGTCCTGCACACCAGCCCCAAACTCGCAGAGACATCGTCATTTCTACACCACTGCCGATTGGAAATAACGACCAACCCAATCCGAGTGAAGGACTAGAACATAGTCAAGGACTCGACGAAGAACCTCCTACGACTGGTGATGTTGTGGGCCCAAACCTGCAACTATCAGAGGGCTATCAAGTCTCGTCGCCAATGGCCGCAGAGTCTAGCACATACGGCCCAAGTAATACCACCATGCCACTACGACTTGCAGGCACGCCGTCCCCGGCGTCACACTCAATCCCAGACTCAGCACAACGCTCATATCCAGAGTGGTCAAATGAGTACATGCGTGCAGCCATCGCTGCCGTCTCCGGCAGTGAGGGTGAACTCCCAAGTACCATTCTCGTAAACGGAAGACGGTTTTTGCTTGGCAGTAAGCATCACAATAAGTGGCGCGGTAAGGATGGAGCAAATATGCTGGCACAGTTTAATAACAATGCCGAGCGCGCACTACGGAGGGCGCGAGCAGAAGGATTCCATTCCATACGAGATTTCCTCGACGAGTGGAGAAATCCAAACTCGACAAGAAAACTGCGATTGCTGGAATAGCACCGTGGAAACGATGCTGCGCGATGAGTTAGATTTCCCAAGTGAAGAGGCCGAGATCGAGTACCTGGAGGAAAGATGACGGGAATACAAGAACTGCGACAGACTCCACCGATGGAGAGTAAACGCAAGGAACCGCATGCAACCAGGGAACCGAGTCATCACGCCCAGCAAGGCATCCAAACTCCAACGAAACCGAACCCGGGACCCCACACAAACGCGACCTCTCTCCTAGCCATCGCTCGCCAACCATCCGCAGCATCAACATCAACACCCTCTTCATCCTCTCTCGTACCCTCAACGCCCAAGCCTCACGCCCCCTCCGACCTCAACGCGTTCACGCGTGAACAAACTCCCCTCAAATCTCCCTCCCCTATCACTCACACGTGGCCATCGGCCCTAATAAAGCTTGTTTCACGCCCAGACACACCTACACATTCGCTGTCCCAAAACGCGGGCAAGGATCTACATGTCACTTCCGTACTAGGATAAGGCTTGCTTTGTCTACTGTCCGAAACGAGCTGGACATGATCGACAGGTACGCCGACGTGGACTGAGCAACTCAACGTGTTGGAGATGGGTGGGTGATGTGGGATTTGCCGTGCTTACTTTACGGTGAAGAAGAGGTGAATGATGGGGAAAAGTTTTCCTGGTTTTCGGGGAGTTTGGCGATGATCACTTATCGTGCTGGTGGTGAGACCTTGTGGTTTCGCTGTGACGTCGGTGATTGCGCGGTGGTTGAGTACGGCCCCACATGTTGGAAGTGGAGAAGATTAGTATTGCGATCAGTGGTGTTGTGCTGCCGTGTACCGAATGAGCGGTGATACTTTTTGTGGTCGATGTATTGGAGTTCTGAGGGGTGCATATGTGTACGTCACTAGGCAAAGAAGCATGAGAAAAGACAATGTAACTTTGTTTCATGAAGCGCTCAAAGTAACGTCGATAGTTGCTATCGTAAACTGTGACAAAAAGGCGGTCTCCAAACCATGCCCTCGCATACATACGCCTTGGTAGATGAAATCGCCGCTATGGTATAGTGCCCTAAGAAGTGTAGAGAAGAAAATCCAGAAAGATCATGTTGCGCCTTGTCCTGAGGCTTCATGTCGCCGATGAAATCCTAGTTGATGCTCCTGCTAAACGCCCGTAAATCCCGTGGTGTCTATAACGCCGGGTATCCTGTTAAGATGTGCTCGTCGTGAAATCTAATATGTACATGGAAGGTGACATGCAATGTTGTGCTAAGGGATTCTCACGTCATCGCTTTTTGAGGCGGGTATGTGATCTCGTCTCGGTCTTTGCCTTCTTTAAGGCAGTTGCCTTGCCTCCCGACTTTTTCTTGCAGGAAATGCAGCCGTTCGGTATCGTCCTCGTCGAATGCGAAGGCTCCGTTCCAGAATCCGCAGTCGATGTTTGTGGTCTCGTTTCGGTATACGACCTGCGCTTGGGCTGCCAGGTCCACTGGCGGCAGGCTGTGTTCCTCGCCAAGTTTCTCTCCAATTGAATCAATCTCGCTTTTACCAGGCATGTGATGGAATAGCTCAGAGTTCAGTGTCCAGCACCGTAGTCCTGGGCTCGGGTATTTGCTTCGACTTCGAGGGTTGGCTTTCTGCCACTCCGGTGTGGGAGATGGCGTGTTCTCTCCCTTGTTGCAGGCGTGAAGAAGGGCGACGTCGAATGCGCGGGCGCCTGACTTCTTCAGTTTCGGCGGAGCGAGATCGTTGAGGAGACGTTCGGCGGCGCGGCGTGTGACGGCGTATCCGAAGGAGCATAGAGGGAACTTGGCTCGGTGCATGACGCGCGTTTTCTCGGGCATGCCCAAAAGGCGGAATAGGTCTTGTGTAAATGGGTGTAGGTTAATCCACGATGGAAGCGTAGGGTCTTGCCATAGGATGTGTGGCATAGCGCTCAGGTTGAAGGACTGGCGGTCGGTCTTTGGGCCGTCCTCGGTGACAATATCAAAGTAGTCACCGCAATGACCGAGATAGAGCAGATCCCAGGCATCTTGGTCGCCCCAGTATTGTGTGTGGTTGCTGGCGGCGTTGACGCCCGGGTGTTGAGCGCGTGGTGGAGGAAGGAGCTGGCGGGCAGCGCTTGCCGCAAGGGGTATCTGGACGCTGCGCAGGCGGATGTCCCAATCGACGTCGTCTTCGAGAATGAGAGCCGTCTCGAGGCCTGAATCTAGGAACCTAAATCATAGCGAATCAGCAGCTGCTCGATGTGGCTGTATGCATGCCAAGACGGGTGGCATGCCGGCGTCGATATAACTTACCAGCGCAGCGCGTTGTGGTGCCCTAACCACGCTAGTATCGATCCCTTCTGCGCCTTTTCCTGACCGTTGATGAAGCGCTGGACGTCGCCCTCAGTCCATTCTGGCTGGGTCGGGATGGTAAGGTCGATGTCGGTGACATTGGCAGCTTGGAGCAGCGGCTTGCGGCGCGAGGAGCCATCCTTGGACACGACTACGACGGCGCCGAAGCCTAGGGTTTTGTTGGAGGGTATCTTTGCAGGGCGCGACTCAATCGAGGACATCCATTGCAGGTATATGCGGTCAGTGTCTCTGCTGTGGTACCATATTCCGATGAGGACGAGGACGAAGAGCAGCAGCAGCGGCGTGGGCCGCTTCCTGGAGGCAAGCATGTCTAGCTAAGGTAATGGGCCAAAAGTTGTTGCTGTTGAAGGAGAGTTGCTAGACATGTCCGCGAAGTCGAGGAGGTGGGGGCACGCTATCGCAAGAACAAAGTAGGCATTAGGACGTTGTGTGGCAGGACCGAAGCAGATCGCGCTGGGCGAGGGCCATGTCTAAATGTCGCAGGTTGCGGCGGGAGCAATACGGGAGCATGCCGGGGTGTGGCACCGACATTGCGTCTTGTAACCACTGTATCAGGCTACCTTAGATTATCGCGCATGCACCCGGGATTGCCGTTATTTTACGCTCGCCCGGGTGGATATAGCTTGTAGAGGACGCGGCCGTCGCAGGCTGAGTGTGCGACGGCGCAGTTGAAACGGGCGACAGCACCCAGGCGCCTCCAAAAGTGGAAGTCATCCAAGATTGAAAGGCGCGTCTGACCTGCCACCTGTCCGGACGTGCTTGGGCCTTGCGGCTGACTTTTTGTTTTATGACATGCATACGTACCGTGTCCGCGTTGGCGGTCCCAACAACGGCGTCACGTGGTCGGCGTGCCGAGTCGATGTGAGCAAGGCGCGCCGCTGCGTACTCCGGGACACGCTATCATGCGCCTCACTCAACCACCGATTACGACGCCGACGCTTACAACATTGACTACGACGACCATTGATGACTACGACTAGACACGAGTAGACGACGAATTGAACGACGACACCCCGTGACCCTGCGCGACTTGTTTCTGCAGCACTACATTACCTATTCCAACCCCCAAGTCCGCTGCTTGCTAGTTTGTGTCATGCTGTGCGCCGCTGCACCCTGAAACTAGTCGTGCGCCGGCTGCTTGTCCTCCGCAGCCTCCCCTTCTCCAGGCCGCCCGTCCTCGATCTGCGCCGTCCACGGGGTGACCCCAGGCACAAACACCCCCTCGCAACCCACCGCACCACATGCCCGCCCACTCAGCCAGCCCATAGACATGGCCACGCTGGGCTCGCCCTCTCCCCCGACTTCCCCCTCGCGAACCATGCGCCGCCGCGGCTGGGCCAGGAAGGTGGAGCGCTACTGCTGCACCGCCGTCACCTACTTCCCGCTGCTCTTCGTCTACGGCCTGACGTCGTGGGCCGTGTGGGTGCAGGCTGGCATCGGCTTTGTCCCCTCGAAGAATGTCTGGACGGGTGCGTCTCCCTCTGTACAATACATCCAATGCATATCTGTCCATGTCCAATGAGACCACTTTGAACAAATACCTGGACGCGACTACTGACACGTCGCATAGGAAAGTTCTCGTCTGCCCTCGGCGTCTTCCTCTATCTCATGCTCAACTGGAGCTACACGACCGCCGTATTCACCGACCCCGGATCGCCGCTCAATATCAAGAATGGCTACAGCCACCTGCCGTCGCAAGAAGGAGGAGAGATGCAGTACACGTCCTTCACAGTCAAGGCATCGACCGGTGAACTGCGCTTCTGCAACAAGTGCCAGTCCAAGAAGCCCGACCGCTCCCACCACTGCTCCACATGCAAGCGCTGCGTCTTGAAGATGGACCACCACTGCCCGTGGCTCGCGACTTGCGTTGGCTTGCGCAACTACAAAGCCTTCGTCCTGTTCCTGACATATCTCTCCTTCTTCTGCTGGGTGTGTTTCGCGACATCTGCGACCTGGGTCTGGAGCGAGATCCTGAGTGACGGACAATACACGGAGTCGTTCATGCCTGTCAACTACGTCTTGCTCGCCGTGCTGTCTGGCATTATCGGGATTGTCATTACAGGCTTCACTGCATGGCATCTGTGGCTTACAGTCAGGGGTCAGACCACGATCGAGAGCTTGGAGAAGACGCGCTACCTCTCACCACTCCGAAGCACGATGAAGCACCAGCTCAACGACCGGAACTATGTCGAGGCGCAAGCAAACGGGCGATTGAGCGTTGGCGACCAATTACGCGAGATCCATGCGAACGCTCTCCCAGGAGTGACCAGACCCGAAGAGGGTGAGCAGCCTTCGCGATCCGCATCGCGTTCTCCCGTCCCAGGCCACGCGAACGGCTACTCCCACCCACACTATCAATCCTACGAATACCGAGAACGCCAGCAGAACCAAGACCGCTACGACAGCTACCTCGACGAGCGCGACAACGAGATGCTACCGAACGCATTTGATTTGGGCTGGAAACGCAACATTGGGCATGTCTTCGGGCCTTCGCCGTTGAAGTGGTTCGTGCCACTGGTAACAACAACTGGAGACGGATGGTCGTGGGAGCCCAGTCCGAAGTGGCTGGCAGCTCGGGAACGGATAAAGCGTGAAAGAGAAAGGGAAGAGCAAATACAAAAGCAGCGTGAGCGCGCTGCCGGCTGGGGTGTTGATACTCCTACTGAGGCAGAATTCAGACGTCCCACCCGCGGACCGGATGGGTGGATGCCCGGCCAATACAACCAGCCTGCACCGCGAGCCACAAGACGACCAGAGTGGCCAGCACCTACTCGTCAAGGCGAGCCGACCCAATACCTCACCCCCTCGAACGGCATCGCCAAAGGCCCCATCGACGGACGAAGAAGTCCGAACAAAGCCGACCAAATACTAGGACGAGAACGCGGCATGTACGCAGACGGGGACGTACCGCTCCAAAATATCGACAGGAGGAAGTTCGACCAATACAATTACATATCCGAAGACGAAGACGACGATTACGAAGTCTCCAGCGACGAGCAAGCGGTAGACCAACGAAAAGCACGAAAAGCGCAGACCGTATCCGCACCCCCGAAAGGGACGCAAAACTGGAATGATATACCAGATGGGTTCTTAGACCCAGCACCAAAAGCGAAGAAAAGCACAAGTCGGGAACGGCCGCGGAAAAACGGCGAATGGGATGATTGGGGAACGTGAAGATATGGCGAATATAACGGATACGAAGGCATGTTGGTTATGTTGATATGTACATTTCAGTGTTGCATAGCATGGCGTTTGTTGCATAGGAATGGAGTTTACGTCTAGTCATTTGAGGAATGAAGATATTCTTATCTATGGCTTTTGGTTTCTCTTAATACTACGCTCTAGGTACAGTCTCGCGGATTCTAGTAGCTGACTAGGTAAACAAACGTGTTCTGTTGTACTTATATATATCTGCGCACTCGCATGCCAATCACTTTGCACTCACACGCCCACCCTTTCTCAATAGTCGACAAAGATCTCACGAAATCAAAATCAGCACACATGCCTATCACAGCCGCAGAGTACAACACTTTCTACTTCATCGCCAAACTCATCCGCCAAGTGTTCCCGGGGCACAGATTGTATGTCGCCCGTGAAAAGAACCTAACCGGCAAGGTTATAAGCTACCACGCCGGGGTGGCGAGGTATGAAGGCAAGGTGATGAAGGACATCATCATGGCTAGCGGTAATGCGAAGAAACGCGTCGATGCACTAGACACTTTTGGGAGATCTGGAGGACTACGTGCACGATAACTTTGAGCAGATCGAGGCAGAGCGGCGGGCTAGAGATGCTGAACTTGATGCTGAACTTGATGCCATGGAACCATCCAGTGAAGAGGAAGACGAGGGGGGGAAGAGGAAAGGCAAGGCGCCGGGTGGAAGAGGTCCAGATAAAAAGCCCCGGTTAGACACCGACCAGTCTCTACGGAAGGGGGACGCGGAAAAGTCTGGTAAACGCAAGTCAAGTGAGGACTCTTCACCAGTTCGGGTGAAGGCAAGAGCGAAGCGAGAGGATAGAGAGTTGAAGGAAGGGACAAGGGGCGGTCAGGGTGATGTGCAGACTTCGTAGTGTGTTACATATGTGACATGTTGTTCTGCTGCAAGTACCTGTGCGGCTATCATGAGACTGGGATTAAGTTGGCTGGGTGATGCTAAGTTTGATCACTGTTCTGGTAGACAAACTTATACCTGCCTTCTACTTATAAACTTCACGCACACGCATGCTGACATTCCAACACTTACGCTATCTAACAACCCGGGACCAGCACCGATGTCCAGTAGCATCACAGACCTCGAGTTCCAGACCTTCTACGTCGTAACCAAGCTTCTCGACGCCGTCTATCCAAATGGCAAATTGTACGTTTCCCACGGCTTGAGCACTGAAAGGGATTCTTACCGGTATCGTGCCGCTGTAGTCGAGTCAAAAATAGAGTCTTCAGGTAGTGTCAAGAGACGACTACTCTCGCAGGTCGAAACAGCCAAAACTCGGATTGGTGTTCTAGAAGCCGTGCGGAAGAGGCTTGAGGAAATCGCGTCCTGGAGACTCGACGTGATCATAAGCGACAAGGAAAGAGATTATGTGGAAGAAAACGAACGGAAGAGGAAGAACTTGGTGAGTTGCGAAGCAGCGTATGAAGAAGCTAGGAGGAGAGCGGAGAGCGGAACAGGGCTGGTCTCAGCTGCAGGAGAAGCTTTGACGATGGAAGATATCGCCAGAGAAATTGGGGTAGAGTTTATTCCACAGAAGCCTTGGTAGATAGGAAAACGTAGAGGCATGGTTAAGCAATGGATGGCATGTTTGGTAGATGTGGTCCCTGGTACCTGCTGGTCGAGAAGTCAGGGTCCTCACTAGCGCCGCGCGCTAATCAGATTGAAAGTACATGTGCACCTGCCCAGGTGGACATCTCCATCACATCTCATCACCAGAAACCCTACCAAAGTTGTGCCCTACTACTAACCGATCTTAACTTTACAGCCGTCTTTGATCGATATGACTAATGTCATGACCTGCTTCTCCACTCCTACCAGCTCGGCAGCTTCTCCTTTGGGAAGTCTGATATCCGCGAAGCTCTGAAGAAGTCGCACAATCACGTACCCAGCTTCCGTTAGCGCGAAGTCCACTAGAATTTCAGATTAGCTTAATGACGAAAAGCGTAACCCACGCAGGTACTCACTGCCCAGACAGGTCCGCGGTCCACCATGGAAAGGAAGATATCCCCACTTGGCGTTCGTCGGATCTTGCTGCAAAGGCATCTCTTCATCCCACCTCTCTGGCCGAAACAGCTCTGCATCCATCCCGTAAAGGTCCGGTCGGCGGTGCATGGCATACACACTGAAAGCTACCACGCTCCCTTTGGGTATGAGGACTGGGGAAGTGCGATCCGGACCGCCTCCTGTGGGAAGTACCGTGGTTCTTGTAGCCATACGGATGTTGACAGGTACAGATGGGTATAGTCGCAGGACTGATCTGAGGGTGAGAAGCTCATTCGAGAGAAAAACTCAGGGTTGAGACGTACCTTCTTTGAGTACGTTTTGCAGGTACGGCAATCGTCTTAAGCTATCGCGGCTAAGTTCCGCATCAGCGCCATAGGTCGAGAGGATTTCCTCGCGCAGCTTCTTCATCACGTTCGGATGACGTACGAGTAGAAAGCTATTCACATTAGACGCGAATCCCAACACCGGAAAGCGCAACTCACAATGTCCAGGAAAGAAGGCAGGCTGTGGTGTCCCTCCCAGCGACTAACAGACTGATGATCTGACCTCTCAATGCAGCTCGATTCGACGCATGCTGCGCAACAGCATCCAGAAAGACATGTTTACCCTCATCATCTGTCTCACATCGGTTCGACAAAATATTGCGATCGATAATCTTGTCGGCAAACTTGCGAACATCTCGGCAAGCTTTCCTGAACCCTCTACCGTCAATCATCCAGTACAGGTCCTGGAGTCGATACCTGATAACGGCCCATTGTTGGGCGGTGTTGAAGGCATCCGCAAACGTCCGCTCACCAACAACCTCCGGGTTTGCGAGACTGCGAGTTGACTCGCCAAACAAAAACGCTGTCGTGGTATCGAGAGTCAAGCGGAAGAAGAGCGGCTGCAGATCAACGATCCCGTCGCGTTCTCGAACCAACCGGATGAGATCATTGGTCGCTTCTTGGAATATCTCAAGGCTCTCATAATGCTTGTGCTGCAATTGCGGTCGCAGCATATCCCGGGAGTGTTTCCAGTCAGCGCCTTCCTGCGTGAAAATACCGTCACCAAACGCCGGAAACAGGATAGCTCGACGAGGCCCAAGACCAAAATCTACCTGTAAGTCAGCGTTCTAAAACACCCACCACCTCATCTTCTTCATTCCGTACCTTTGAAACTGGTAGACAAGATAGCCTCCAAATTAGCCGGCTCGACCGTTCCATACGCCTTCACTCCCAAGAACTTGTGCTCTAGTGTCTTTCCCGTTTGCCGAAAATGGAACAGGAAGAGCTCCATCAATCGCGATTCAGAGTCTGCGCGGAAGATCTGCTCAAGTCGATCGATACCAAATGGCCTCTGGTTCTTCAGTCTGGGGGCTGGAAGACATCCGTGGCGGTCGCTAATCGCTTGATCTGACTTTGCAAATTTAGTAATTTGGGAGTGTGTAGGTGATAGATTGGACCTACGAGGCATTGTCGTCGGTGATAGAGATACTGGATTATGAGCGCAACCAGTGAGACAGCGGCTACAAGAAGTGCCACCGGCGTCATCGTGTCAACGAAATCGGAAAAGGCAGCAGCCAGATCATGGAAGAGAGTCGGCGAAAATCCGAGAAGTAACTGGAGAAAAGAGATTGAGCGTTTGCGCATGCGCCACAAGGGTGGAGTACTCCTTGTTGGGCGTTCGTGTAACGCAACACCAACGCGCTATGATAGAGCAGCAGGCGTTGAATGGGCCGTGCTTTTGATCCTTATCCTTCTGGGGTGTTCTTCCATGACGCAAAAGGGTGTCTAGCAGTTGAATGCTTCCACACCGGTGGAACATTAGAGACTGTTTGATGCGTTTGTGTCTGCTACCATGGCGAGCAAACTGTCGCACTTATTCGCTTGTGTAGAGAGCATACTTCGGCTTGATTTCTCAGCTTACCGAAATACCTATTAATCATGAGCGTAAACTCCACAGCCAGAGCCAAGCCCGTGACCGAGGCCGACCACCGTACTCTTAGCCATGTGAAGATGCTAGCCGATAGTCTTTTCGGCGACGAATTCAAGGCATCCGTCCTACTCTATCAAGACTCCACCGATTCCAATCTCAATGGATACCTGAGTACTGTTGTTACTAGCTCAATTACAGATCATTCACCAGTATTAGAACTTGGCTTGCATGGGGGATCGACAAGGGAAGAAGCATTACTGGGGCTGTTGCGCACCTTGGAGAGGTTGATGGCTACGAAAAGTCTGAATATGGAAACACCTGCAGTAGAGTTCTGGGAAAAGATCTTTGAATTGACGGAGGCTAAGGAAGCCGCAGAGCGAGCTGCTCGAGACGCAATGTCTAAAGAGAGCAATGACGGAGTAGATGGGCCGAGAGGTGGTGCTCTCAGGGATATTGAAGAAGACAGAAATCAAGCTGGTGCTCAGGTCAAGGGGAAAAGAGCAGGCCCGCCTCCACCGAAACGAAGGAGAAGTGGTGCATGAAAGATGTCAGTGATCGGCAGTAGAGAGATGACCTTCTTCAGAACACAATAGTCGCTCGACGTAGGTGTAACACATGCCAAGTAAATCTCAGTATCACTCGTAGACCTCCACTGACCACGCCTGTGATTTGCTCATACAATTAGACGCCCAGCAATCAGTTCTGTGATCTAACCTACGCATGTCTACACATCTATAAACATGTGAACATGGTAGAATGAGCGCATGCAAATGTATCGAATCGCTTCGATGGTTCCACAAAGTTTGCTTCTCCAAGTGATCTCACCCACCTGTTCATCCTCCCGCCTCACTGTACAACTAGACAAACACACCGGTACACCACTGATCCTGGTCGATGACGCGGCTTCTTCACCGGTTTCTCGCCATAATAGACCGTCTCTATTTGCCATTTGTCTCGATATCGAAGTAGTAAAACTCAAGACACAGATGGATTCATTGGCGGCAAGCATGCCCGAGCGCCTCGGTCGACCTCGCGAGCCCCTTCCAAACTTGCGAGGTGAAGACGAAACGGAGATTAGATATCTCATCGACCTTATCGAAAGTAAGTACCCCAAGCCCTCCCAATTCCATCTCTTCCACATACTTACCTCCCACCTCAGCACAATCACGGATCCTCTCCCCCCTCAAACCCCCCTCCTGCATCCTCGGCCGCCACCCCCCACCCAAAGCCTCCGCAAACTCCGCCTCCAAACCAAAAGCCGTCGATCCTTCTCTCGCCTTCTGCGCCTCCCTCTACAGCATCGAACAAGGCGGAGTCAGAAGCCTCGAACTGGGACCTGAAATGGGTGGGAGCAGGAAAGAAGCTCTGGAACATTTGTTGGGAGTTGAGGAGATGGAGATTGGGAGGATGATGCTGAATGATGATAATTATCAGAAGAAGAAGGCGGCGAGGGATGGGGGTGGGAGTGTTGGGAGTGGGAGTGTGGGGAGGGGTGAGAGGGGGTGAGCACCTCATAAAGTAAAGACCATAAGTCGGTTTGTGGCCTAAATTAGGATAGAAAGATGCGAAGTAGGTGGCCAAACGTCAATGTAGGCCTTAGAGTGTTTTGACGTTTTTCCTTGCATAAGGTGTAAAGGTGCTTTCCGGGGGATTAGTTAGGCTTGTGGTCACAAGGGTGCTTGGAGTATGCGAGACTGCTTGACTGAGTAATGCAAATGGGGTATCTTGCTGGCTTGTGTTTCTACGTTGCATGGATCAATCCTCCAGATTAGAAGAGCGGCTGCATACGCGATAAGTTCTCCCATTACCGCCCTTTTTGTGGACTACCATTTGTTACGGTTACCATCATGTCCAGATCCCTCGTTTCATTATTTTCCTCGAAACCCCCACTGCTGCGTGATCTGTTGTGATTCCAACAAATCATACTCCCCTTCTCGGGCTCCCCAGGACATCTTCTGCATTATCTTCCTAAAGTCCTACTCGTCTTCATTCTCCTCGGGCTCTCCCGGTCGTTGTTCCTCAGCGTAGTCTTCTTCGCTCTCTCTCTCGTCGGATACTTCCGGGAACAACGTCCATTGTCCAGCATAATCTTCCACTGCCTCTAGCAATTTCAACAGCACCTCACTCCGCGAATCTGCTACCTGCACCTCGATGAGATCCGTCATCAGCTCCACGGGTTTTCCGCTGGAGGTGTCAAACTGATGGTGATAACAAGAAATGACCCTCGCACGATATTTGACAATTCCTAGCTCGTTCTTCAGACAGCCTAATTTCACAGCGGCGGACGGGTGGGGGAACGGAAAGATGCCTTTAACCAGGAGGTTGATGTATGTGAGAGTATTGACGTCTGCCTGCGATACTGGGAGGATGGTCATGTCTGGAGCGAGAGGCAGTAGAAGAGAACAGGTGTGTCAGTCGTCTCTTGTGCTAGGAAGGAACCTCGTGCGTCTTTTAAACTTGTTGACTGCCTTTCCGATTGCTATAATTGTCAGCAGCAACAAAATATAAGGCTTGCTTTGCTATGACAAAAGCTTCTTGAAGATGATTGCGATGCCAGAGAGCAAGCAGCCCGACCGATACATAGCCTTGAGGGGCAGCTATCCAATAAAGCTCCGCAAACCGTCGTCATCATGAGTACCATGGCACACGAATCGAGCAACGAGAGTCGCCCCCACGTACCAGCACCTCCCAGCGTTCCTGCTACGCCCCTCTTAGACACCGATGAGAATCACCTCAGCTATCTCAGCAGTACAACACCGCTCTTCACCATACCTTGACACCGCACTGACATCATCACAGAATTAATCACCTCCACGTACCGCCCGACGCTAGAACCACTGCTCCTAATGGGCAGATACGAAAGCAGAGGAGAGGGTGTTGAAAAGTTCCGCGCGTGCGTCATTGGCTGGAACACTAAGTCAGTTACCCCAGAAAAGAAGTTCCTCATTGCGCCTCAGGAAGGACTGAGTCGTCAGTCTGCACTGTTGGCTGTCATTAGATTGGTGGAGAGTGCAGCGCATAAGAGAATGGCGGATCTTGAGGCTAAGGAGGCCTGTGACCTCTGAAGCAGGTGGAACTCATGTCAACATTCATAGCTTAGCTTTCTCGTCCAACAATGGTATGCCGACAGCCTCTTCGAGCTCTTTCACAGCATCCTTCGTCTTGCCCAGATTCACCTTGATTGTCCTTAGTCCCGTCTTCTTCGCAAACTTCAGATTTATGCCGATGTCGTCCAAGAAGAGAGTGTCACCTTCCGTCACACTCCCCATGCCCTTCTTCCTCGCGATCTTGTCCATCTCCCGTACCGCCAGCTTGTATGCCTCCGGATCCGGTTTTCTGACACCAACCGCCGCCGAGCCAAGGAAGATGTCAAAGCACGTCGTGATATCTGTGGAGTCGTTCGCGTAAGGGTTGGGCGCCGGTTCGTGGATGAGCTCTTTGGTGAAGAGCTTGCCTTCGTCGTCGAGAATGCCCGTGGGAAAGGTAACGTTGTTGCTGAACGCGCCCAGGACAAACTTTCCGCTTTCGCCTAGCTTTCGTAGCGCGGGGTACATGTATGGATCCGGAGCTCGGCTGATCTTCATCATGCGCCAGAACAGCTTCTTCGCGTCGATGTCCGGCACCTGTGGCTTCCCGCCCTCAATGGCTTGTCCACCACCGACACTCTCTTGCTGCGCCAGCTTCTGGAGATATTGTGACCATACTTCCGGTCGCATAAGCTGCTTCTTGAAGGCCGCGAACCAATCGTCATTGAGTTCGACTTCGCCCCGTTCGATGAGCTGCCATGCGCCGGTGTCATGAGGGCCTTTCTGGATCGCGAAGTTTATGTAGCCATTCGGGATTTTGTTCTCGATTTCGTAGTCGAGAATGGCTTGGAAAGGGCTGATGACCTGCAATGGTAGGCGTTAACTAACGTGGTCCCGTCGCGCATAGTAATGAATGGCAGGGCAGTGTAAAGGAGGCACGTACAACAACTCCGCCGATGTCGAACAGGATGGCTTTCGGTGGCTTTGAGGAGGTCATGATAGATAGATGTTGATAGAGATGGCAGGCATCGCTATGAGGCTATCATGGTGGTTTGTAGCGCGTCATCGTGGTCGGCAGTCGAGGAGTCGTGAAGCCTCAAGGAACCTCGGCAATGGATAAGCTCTATCGGTCAACGGCGCTAGCCCCCGCAAACAATTCAACCTCACAGGCATGCATCGCTCATCACTGAGGTCAACTTTCACAAATCTTGCTATTTCGAATGCTTCAAGGTATCCTAGACCGCTTTCTTTGTCTTCGGCGCGTAGGCGGAACTTGGGCTTGAGATGAACGCTCTTTGGATGGTAGCTTCGCGACAATCTTGTCGCTCCTCCCCTTCCTCCCACACAAGACGTCAGGAGTCGATCCAGTTCTCTTCCACACATCATCGTGCTCGACCTCCGTGTTCAATTTCGAAAATGACAGATTGGGTATCACGCTCACCTGTCGCGTGTCATTTTGCGGGAGCCGGACCCTGGGATATTTCCGATCCGTTAGGCCCGGTCCACTGTGCAGCCTGGAACGAGAAAAGTCGCCAATAGACTCACAATGCTGAACATCGCTCCTAATTCTTCCCGTCTTCTTGAAACCTTTTATGTTTTTTATCCGGTTTTGGCGCTGTATGCGCTCGTAGTGTTGATAGCGGAGGCGTTCTAGTTCAATCCGGGCTTGTGTTGTTTCGTATAGGTAATGCTGTTCGTCACCTACAGCGAGGATGTGGATAAGCATGTGCTCGAGGTCAGAAGACGGTATCAAGCCTCTAGCGTTGAAGTAGCCAATGTTCACGACCAACTGGTCCATAATCTTATGTCTACCGATGAGTGCAGGGACCAAAGCCTCGACATCAGCTAGGGTCATCGGATGGCGTGAGATGTGTTGCAGGAGAGGACGCTGTCCTTTGACAGGCAAGACCCTCATCATTTGCTCCACACGAGTTGGGAGTGGGGGTAGCGTGTATTCTTTGACGCTACCTTTCAATCCCACTGCATCGCTTGCACCTTGGTATGATGTATCATCTAAGCGAGATGGGTCAGGAGATGGGGAAGAGGCAGTGGGGGACACTGGAAATACTAGATCAGCCTGACTTTGCCACCCGACACAGCCGCCCAGGCTCAGAGATGCCACTCGGGACTCGAGCGTTGACACGACCATGGGGTTAGTTGAGCAGAGGTGGGAAGGGGTGGTGAAGCTAGAACGCTGATCGCGATGAACCTCTAGGTAGTGAAGTGTTGCTGTGTCCCATACTGAGGAACTCCGCCTAGGCATATGTGGAACGGAGTGAACAGTGTTTCGCGCGGTGTGTTGGCATATTGCAGCATACCCAGCGAGAAGTGAATCTGTTATACGTGCCTTGTGAGTCTATCAGTACAATCATACGATAGAAGAAGTCGCAACGTATTGTGCAATAGAGCCCTCCTCACGCTCCCGCAATGCACGATGTGAGACTTTGACGGAGTACGTACATAACGTCGCGTAGAAAGGGGATGTGTTAGAATTAGCGAACAAGGTATGCGAGGTAGAGGCTGGAAAGGCATTATGCATACTATACGTGTACCGCTAGATGGCTGAAAGCCCGCAAAGTCAATCCTATGCATGTTTTGCCGAACGTCTCCAAAAACAAACTCGACTTGCTGTAGTCGCATTTATGGATGTTGCTTGGGGAAGGCTATGGCGTGAGACACGATGGCAAAATTGCTGCTCACACAACTGCTGAAAGCTTTGTGGCTCTCAAAACAAAACTGAGCAGTTGCGTACCAAAGTTCTGTTGCTCCAGGACTGGTACTCACATATGGCGGACGAGTACCATTGATTTGGCCTGCGGGAAACATCGTGCTTTACTCGTTGTTACTCCGAGAACAAGCCTCATGCGTTCCAAGTCAGCTCGTAGCCGAAGACAGTCCGGCGAAGAAGTTCATCCTAAGTTCGGTCAGTGACGTCTGCAAATAAAGCGATCCGCAAAACTCACACCAGGATCTTCCTCGAACATGACCTTATCCATGACCTTCTCGAACGTCTTAGCGACGGTAAAGCCCGCATCCTTGGCCAGATCAAAGAAAGCCAAGTCTTTCTCGTACAACCACGGGCGGTATGGTGTAAAGAAGACGTAGGCTCGGGAGTTCGGCGATTTCTTGAGGGTCAGCTGGACAGTCTTGATGAGTTTGGCGTGTTCCGAGTGGTTAAATAGAAGGTCGGCCAAGATGAGGACATCAAAGCCCGAACCATCAGCCAGATATTTCG
The DNA here is from genome assembly GCF_024043165.1 of Alternaria incomplexa. NCBI lineage: Eukaryota > Fungi > Ascomycota > Dothideomycetes > Pleosporales > Pleosporaceae > Alternaria > Alternaria incomplexa. Next base: position 71,112 of record NW_026249875.1, read on the forward strand.
TCAAGTCACCGGTAGGCGCACCCCAGAGATACCCCTGTACATACATTAGTGATGTTTGCCAAGGTTGAGCACAGTCACAAACCTCCGCCACAATCTTGGGTGGCTTAGAAAGTAGTTCGCAATGGTCGACATTGTATTGCAGGTTTTCGACCAACTCAGCATCGGGATAGTCCGTGACGACCGTTTGAGCGGCACCGTTGAGAGCACAGACAAGGCTTGGAAGTCCTGCTCCGGCGCCAAGCTCGAGAACCGTCCGGTTTTCAACCAGCTCTTTTGCATTCTCCTCTAGATATTCAGATATAGTGCGCCCTGCATTCCATAGAAAGTGCCCCTGAATACGTCAGTGAACGTGCCAAGCGCAGCTCAAGTACGTCAGAAGTCAGTGAAGGTATCGAAGCATTTCCGAAATTCCACGGGCCTTCCAGAAGTCTTCTAGAAGAACGGAAGCCAATACTGGTGGCGTTGACAAGTTCCATACATTGCTTCGGGATGTCGGTGATCAAGCGCATGACTTACCCACAAAGGGTTGTGACCGACCAAACGAACAGTGAGCTCTTTGCCGGAAAGCAGCTGATGAGACGCGAATGTGGCCTGCTTTTCTGGTTCATAGAAGTCGGTAGGCTCTTGGAACAGGTCCAGGCCCTCCTCGTCGGCTTCTGAGGACATGATGGAAGGAAAGTTGTGACGAAACAATGGTCTTGGCGAAGATTGTATTTTGGGTGTTCGAGGAGCGGAGCCACAAGTGGCACGTGCCTAGATCACCAGCCACCACCTTTCCTATCTCAGCTGCGTTCCAGACAGACGCAATCTTCGAAACAGCGGATCGCCGTCATCAACGGGGTCTGAAGGCTGACCAGGCAGGATGCGCTGCAAACGGCCGCAGGGTCTGCCGCTCGCTCGTTGGCTGTGGCAGCGAGCGTTGCACCAGCCCGATGGCGTGGGACGTGATCCAGGTGGCTTCAAGCGACGCCTCAAGTATACCACGGCCTACCAATCGCGCCCACACCGATTGAATTATCGCGGTACTCATCTGAGGGCGCCAGGGTCCGCTCGGCGCCAGATTCCCCACGCTCCAGTGATATACCCGGCGGCCGCAGCATCGTTTCCACGGTTCTTCTGACCATGATCTGAGCAGGCACAGGTGCTGCTCTCCGTAGGTCACGTTTCCATAACTCCCGTCTTGCAGGTACTTTATCTCACCACTTCCTCCACTTGCTTTACCGCTGAGACATCGCCTGGCATCTATTTCTCCATCATTGCACCTTCTGCTTGTGCCGCCCTGAAGCGACTAAGACCGCTTAGTAAGAAACTTGCTCAACGCTAAGGCACTAAGCCTAATCCAACCCTCCGCCAAACGTCGCATCCATTCAATTCACGACAAACCTTCGAGCGCCGACCAGCAGATCCCACGCCTTGACACCTGGAGACCCGAGTCATTCATCCGTCTAGTGGGGAGAGGTGACGGCGGTGTTCTTTCTGCGGTTTTGAACTGGTATCTCACGTCCCCACCAACGCTGGGCCCTGTCAAGGCAATATTTCTCCAGACCGCATCCTGGGAGGAATCCAGTACAACCGGCGCCCTGATTCCGCCGGCTCTCAACTGAGGACCCTGCCGCTGTTGCCGTGTGCATTTCCGACGTGCGCCCGCCTGCATACGATCCACCATTCATCCGTTCCGCGCTCAAGATCGCTACTGCATCAACCAACGCCTGTGCTTATACAGTATTATCACCGACACTGTGGGAAGCCGGTGGCAGCGCTCAGGGTTATCAACGCTCCAGGCGCTCGGAGCTGGACCCTTCACAGATCACTTAGCCAAGCCCAGTACCGAGTCTACCTTCTCTTTCGGATAGTTACATCGCACCACATTGAAGCCTGTCGGCCACTTTCTCTACCAACGAGAGTCGTACGTTTAGCCTAGACTCTTGCCACTGCATTGTCTTCCGTGCCGTACGCCACCTCACCCCTCCGCAAGACTTTCACGTGCGCGGTATACAGTAAGCTTGGACAAAAGCTGTTCCCATCAGCAGTCTTACTTCGTCCCCGATACACGGCGCATTTGGTGGTAACCTGCCGCGGATTGAGCAAGTTATTTCGACCTCATATCAGCCCCGCATCATGTGGGCCGAAGTCAATGGAGAGCGCAAGAAGGTCGCCTGGTAGGTACTCCCGCTTATTCGTCTTGCTCCTCGTTCTGCATTGTCCTACCCTCTTGTCTTCGCTATTTGTTACGCACATACAGCAGGTACCCGAGAAATTCTTTAGCGACTGCGGCTTGCATCGCATTGCGCAGGCTGCTCATTCGCCGTGCACTTTAACTGACTTTCAATAGCGGTCCGTGCATCCGCGGCCATCGCTCGTCGAAATGCGACCACAGAGATCGGGTGCTTGTCGAGGTTCGAAAGCCGGGTCGACCTTTGAGTAGCTGTCCACATCCGACTGGCTCATGCAGTTGCGAACGTGTCGTCATCAACTACACAATTCCCAAAGCGTCTGAATGTGCTTGCCCTTCGGAACGAGCTGCACCCACAGCTACCGTTGCAGGAAACAGTCGAATCCAAAAAGGCAGGCGTAAGTCTGCAGCCGTCACCCCGTACAACCTCGAGAAAGCCATTCAGGCTGGCTTTGACGCCAAGACTGATGCCTCTTCCATCACGTATACACCCTCGGAAACAAGTGGTAGCAACGCAGCGTCACTCCCTTCGAGTGCAAGCTCAACCCCACGTTTACTCCCTGCGCAAAACGAGCCCGTCTCCAGTTGCTGCAAGCCAAAGCCGGTTCTGTCGCCAGTTCAAGAAGGAGGTTGTTGTGGTAGCAAAGCCAAGCCAGCACCAGCGCCAGCACAAGGAGGCTGCTGTGGCAGCAAAGCCAAAGCAAAACCAGCTCCAGAGCCGCCAGCACAGAAGAAGTCTTGCTGTTCAACGAAGCAGGAAGATGCACCCGTCAACGATCAGTCACACGCTTATCAACATATGGGACATCAATTCCAATTTCCAGCTCAAGCGGTGATCCCACAGTACCAGAACTTCCATGCGCAAATACCATCGCCTGCACCGAACCCCTTCGGTCTCGGCACTCCAATCTACAACCATGCAGCGGCAGCCTATCATCGCCAAAACTCCGTATCGATGAGCCCGTCAGCGAACCCTCCCATGTCACCGTCTGTTGCAAGTCCTCACATCGGTCAGCACGTTCCCGAACACAACTGCCACTGCGGAGAGTCATGTAGCTGTTTTGGATGCGCAGCGCATCCCAACAACGCTACAATGATGGAATATGTTAGGATCATGGCACACTTTCAGTACAACGGCGGCTTCGGAGGGATGCCTCCACCACTGTACGACATGCCTACCTACCCTCATCAATCTGGCTACGGAGCGGAGGCCGGTCACAACCTGAACTTCGGTCCAATGCAACAAAGCTTAGCAACACCCACACCAACGCAGATGAGTTTTCAACAGAGCATGGACATGGCGACCATGCCTCAGGTACCAATGGTGTTGCCCAGGGACTGGCCACAGCAACTGAACCCCGTGCCAAGCCAGCCGCAAGCCCAATTCCCCAGCAGCCTTGGTTACACACCGACCATGTCAGCGCCAAGCGACACGTTGCAAAAGTCCACAGATACTATAGGATCGCCCGCAGCCAGCAGCCCAAGCGACATCAAAGACGAAGACACTGTAACACTTTCGCCATCATCCTACTTCTGGAACGAGATGACCCTACCAAGCTGTTCAGACGCCTCTGGTACCTGTCAATGCGGAGATGGCTGCGCATGCGTCGGTTGTCTTACACACGGCGGTCATACCGGTGAACCTCTGGAGGACCCAACACCGACGACGACGGCAGAGAATGGCTCTTTTCTCGGTTTTGACCCGAGTCTGGCCCTCAACATGAATGACCCGGCGGACTTTCTCAGCTTCAATCCGGACCCGAGTTGAGGCAGTTGGGCATCTGGCGCTCCTTTGAATTGAGTGACGCAGCTCTCTGACCGTCTACCGCTCTTCATATAAATCTTTCGATTGTCTTACCTAGCATTACAGCGACGAGCACTTGCGCGGAACTATAGACACGGTGTACTGATGTGCATCAACATCATCAGCTTGTATGCGTCAAGGTGCGCTACGGATGGTAGGTATGGCAACGCAGCCTATCACAACCCGCTATCCTTCGGCACATCGATTAGCCCGCCCTCACGCCCGCTATGCGTTACGTCTCCATTCAGTCTAATTCACCTCCATGTTCTACACATTCGCCGCCGTCAACAGTGTGACAGGTGGACCGTTTATCATTGCATCGTCATGGGAGGGAGAAATCGTGTTCTAGCAGCATCACAAGAGTTGGCAGTTTGACTCACGGAGGATTGCACTTTGCATTTTTTTTGTTGTTTCACCGATTGGTGTACTGAGACGATACCCCGGCATCGGGCTGATGGAGACTTCGTTGCCGTACGATAGCATAGTGAATCGATGTTTACGCTTTATGAGTTACTGCCTGAATATTGTTTGATTCGCGTGTGTCACTTCTCTTGCAATCGTGTAGAGTATCAACGTCACACATTGAAGTCAACAGGCCATTGGCTTTAACGAACGAAGAGCCCTTCTCGACCTAGGAGTCCAAGAAGACTATGCATCACGACCAGCACGTGGATCACCGCCCATAAAGATCTCGATATTATTGCTAACAGAAGAGAAAATGTGTACATATCCGAAGAAAGGTAATTGGTAATCCGTTCAAGAAATCCGAAACCTCCTCCAAAAGCTCCGTCGAGATCGTTGCCGCAGTCCGCCGGGCCTTCGACATTGTGAAAGTATTGACCAGGAATACATGAGCCTGCTGAAATAGGCTGACGTGGAAGTGGGAAATAGTGAGAACAGTGTCGTGAGAGCCGAAGATCTAGTAGAGACAGACCAAGGAAAGTGACAAGACAGTGGGGTACATGCGTTTGACGCCGCACTAAGACCGGGTGTGTTAGCCATCCGATAGTACAACAGTGAGATCGCCATGCATAATAGCAGCCTATCCAAGTCAGCGATTGTCTGGCTTTGCGGAAAGACAGTAGAGCGACGTACAGTGCAGCCGCGATCTGGGTCTTCCCAGCACTTGTCAGCTTGACACCACTGGTTCGTGGCGCTCTTGTACCTGCAAGGTGACACGACGCCATCGCCAATGAAGGTGATGTCGTAGCCAAGTCGCTCCTTCTTGCATAGCTCGTTTTGTTTCAGGCTGGAAAAACCTTCCTGCATTGGACCGTCATCGAAAGATGTTCCAAAGACCGCTGGCGCCCAATTGCCCTTGCCTCCCATCTCTGTACCCCACGTACAAGCCTCGTCTTCAGGCACGCCCTGCTTGTTGACGTAGTACTGAGCTGAAGTTTTCTTGCCTTGCCAAAAGAAGTACTTCTGTTGATCGGGGTTTGCTAGGAAACCGGTCTCACCAGGACCGACGGTAATTGGAAAAGTCATGGACTCGGTACCTGCCACATGTGAGCAAGTGCATTGGGAGCGTGGGTGTATACCATACCGGGATAGTCTGTGCGGCAGAAAGAGACAGACTTTGAGAGTTTGTTCTGCACTTTCACGCCCATGTGTTTTGAGCCCTGAACGCAAAGGGTATTCGCAATCTTGCCGTCGGCCATCTCCAGGAATCCATCTTCGTTGCAGTACAGGCCACCAACACTCTGGCCCGTCCTACCTTGAATCGAGGGGAACGAAGCCTTGAGGTAAGGGTTCGGGCAGCCATAGGAACAGAAGCTACCAGACGTGCAGCAGGTACCGTCCGAACATAAACCTTTCGGAACGGTTGTGATGTCATCGAAACCATCCCCCCCGGAATACTGGGGATCTTGGATACCGGACCAGCCTCCCAGTCCCTCATGGGCGATAGGCAAGGCGCCATATCCGTGAGGGAACTCCGTGCAACGTATCTTCCCGTCCGGGAATTCTTTATCGCACTCGGCACAGTGACCATCCTTGTCCACCATGTCTATCCAGGGACGCGGAGTGCCGGTTTGTTGAACAGGTGTCGTATCCTGGGAGGGACTTGGTGTAGGGTCGTTTGGGGGCATTTCGGGTGTTGGCGCGGGCTTCTGAGGTTCGGGCGCAACAGGCTTGGGTTGTTCGGCAGCCTTCTTAGGAGTGGGTTCTGGTGTCGGATCGGCAGCTGGAGGCAGAGTAGGCAGTGCGACAGGACTACTAGTCGATGTCGAAAGGACACCATCATTGCCCCACTTCAGAGTGCCGTTAGCGATACCCTTACGGGCCTCTTCTTCCGTGATTGAATGATCATCGAGCCAGTATACGATATGAGTCTCGGTTGCTGCAGGCGTGAACATGGTACCGCGCTTGACCGGATCGTGAGCATGAGCGTGGCGGTGCATGTGGTGCGGCTTAGCTGCAGTGATCACAGCAAGCGCTGTGGCGGTAACTATGTGGCCAATCTTCATGGTAGGCTAGGGCTTGCAACACTTTTGTGGAAGTCGCTAATAACTTCTTCGGACGTTAGCCAATGCGGCAGTAAGTAGTGTGACGCAGAGCGACTGACCGTTTCTTCCCTTTAATCAGTTACTTCCTCCAAGTTCTTGACAGAACGATCGGTGTCGCGGTACTGCTTTCGACTGTGTCGGCTCTTTTATTGTTGTGAAGTACGCGGGGAAGTAGCGGAGAAGGATACTGGCAGTGCCTAAGGAGCGAAATGGAGTCGAAACTCCGGGTGAAGACACGAAAGAATGACCGGTGAAGCGTGAAGGCGACTGAGTCGGTTCTGACTTATAGGAAACGAGCGTAGTGGGAAGACACAAGAGCGAAGGTGAGGTGAGTATTGTTTGTATCGTGGCGCCAAGACAGGGTCTCACTAGCGTGGTTGCTCCGTTTGGCCAAGAAGGAGCAATGAGTTAGGTATGCGCCTACTGCGTTCTGGAGCTCTTCGGCAAATAGACGAGGATCGATCGCTGAGACAGGAAAGAGTGTGTGGTATGGCGAAGAGTGTGCATACACCGCTTAGATATCTTAGCTGTGGAGGAGAGCGTTGAAAAGAGTGAATGTGAATATGGCAATCGATTCAATGGCATGAACGGCGGAGACGGCAATCAAAAGATAGATTACCATTCTCAAAGGAGGCTTGCTCATATGACCTTTCGGGCTAGTGAACGAGCTGCGTGGCATAGGTAGCTGGGTATTATCTGAGCAGGCTATCAGTCTGTACCACATACGTACGTGTACCGAAGGGACAAGAGTGCGCCTTCGCTGCCAATTTGCCATGCGTCCAGACGTAAAGGGCGCCGAGAGCAAATGGGAGATACGTGGTGTCTCCAGTGCTAAAGCGCTGATTGACTGAGAAGCACCGGGTTCCTGAGGGCATGTTGATCTGCGCATGGCATTGGTACATGCTCAGAGTGGTAGTTCCTGTCAATATGCAGTGCGACATCGAAGTTTTGGTTAGACTTGGAAGAGCCGGATGCGCCCGCAATCTGCGAGAAGACACGAGTGACGCGGAGAAGAAGCTGAACGTGCGTGGAAGCCGAGAGATAGTCAAATGGTCGGACTGTACTAAGAATGGCTCAAGCCAGTTCTGACAGTAGTGCGGTGCTCCGTGTTAATAGGCGCTGGCTTGTCCTGGGGTCTTGGTATGCGCGGTGACGTTACCCCGATGTCACTGTCGCATAGAATGTATACAGAATACGTATATCATCACGGTGATTTGCGCAATTTGACCGTGTAATGGGAGACTTCGAGAATCAAGGCGTCTGTGTGTGAACAAGGTGAAAGCCCAATGTCTGCGTGTCGGCGCATATGTAACCTGCTTTGTCTTCTCTTTCGACAGAATTCAGCAGTTGGTCACTATCGGTGAGTGTCAGTACTCTAGGTTCATAGGACGACTCAGCAGCCATGTTGTAAGCGACGTAGCAGCGCGCTGGTCACCCGAAGCTTGTGTTCTATGCAGCCCTGTTGTCGTGTGTTACGGGGTTTGGCGCAGCGGGCCACATCAGGTATAATATGATCATGGGACCCTCTAGTAGAACGCGAGACTCATGCGACGAGACGTGATGGTGAGGTTGATGGGGGAAAGATGAAGGAAGCGACGTGACGAGATGGAAAGGCTTTGCGCTAATAATCAGGGCCCACATGTTCGTCCCGAGATGCAGGGGCTCGTAGTGCCACAGCGTGACCGACATGTTTTGTGACTGCGACAACTGCACAAGTTACAGATGCATACAAACAGACTTGGTAAGAATAATGCCTTCAGGTATGTACAGATACTTTAGCGATACTTCATGCAGGTAGCTCTTCTCCAACACTCCTACGCTGTAGACAACGAACTAATCAATCAGAAGAAGCTCATCTCGCGAACTGCTGCTAGACAAGTGATCTAGACTTGCTGAACATAGTTGGCTGGTACACTGCGTACTACGCCGTCTTTCTCGACATCTGCCCAGCCGTCACCAGCCTCCATGTTGATGAGAACAAAGCGATCTCCTTCTGACATGGAATGCTCTGCGTCGCTTTGCGCAGTGTAGTCATACAATGCTTCGACGTACTTCAACTTCTTCGCGCCACGCTTCGGCGCAACGGCGGGTCCCTTCTTCTTACCGGGAGCGGCAGCCGCGGCAAAGTTGGTGGTCGATGCCGACGATGCAGAGTACGTCGAGTCAGGTCTTGCTGATGAGAATGTAGAAGCAGTGGTAGGTGGTGTCGCGACCGTCATCTCGACATACGCTGCTGGAACAAGACCCTCTTTGAAGCCAGCACGGACTTTCATCCATCCAGAACCATCTGTGGCAGAATGTTAGCGAAGTGACGAAAGAGACCTGAGATGTGAGAAGCGTCAACTACATACCATCGGGTTCCACAATGGTAACATCCGTACCATCTGCAACAGTCAATTCGCCCTCTCCATTCTCTTGATAGGCGTAAAGCATTCTACCCTTCGTTTCTGCAGACTTGGGTGTGGGCGGAGGCATGTCCTCGTCGTTCTTGACGTATTGCGTAGGTGGTGGAGCAACTAGCCGGTTTTTCCTAGCACCCGGTACGGTCGGCGCCTTCTTCTCTGGTGGTGGTGGAGTTTCCTCGGCAGTAGGCGACATGCCTCCAGATATTGACCGATGCGCAGTAGCCGAGTAGCCAGAGCTGAGAGTATTCATGGAGTTTACTGTGTCGCTTCTCCCCAGTGGGGGTAGATTTGTACTGGAGCTCGTCGCGGTGCCATTCGTCGCTGTCACTGCGTGCGCGGCCTTCTGCCTTTCTTCTTTCAACTTCTTCTTCTCCACCTTGGACTGCTCACCGGGACAGTCGGCGGGAACCTTCATCTCACACTTGCTATGGCACGTATAGCCACAGTCTTGACAATCATACCCCTTCGCGGACAGTCCCCATATTCGATCTCCGCATAGATCGCAATTCGTAGGTATCTTGAATGTCTGCGACTTGAAGTTGTGGTTTCTTGCGCCAATGCTCAAGTCACCGACAACTGAAGTGATGGTCGAAACCTCTACCTCGGCGCTGACTTTTTGTCTCTCCACCTCATGCATTTGTTCCTGTATAGCGAAGACAGCGCGAACGATGTCCACTTCATCTCTCTTGTCCTTTCCGTCCCTTATGTTCTGGCGCACGGTTTTGGCGTTCTCAACTTCCTTACGTTTCTTCTCGAGCTCGCGACGGTACTCCCCCAATGACGTCTTCGATTTCGTGAGAACGTTGCGCAGGAATACCGTCGCGGAATCGTCAACCGCGATACTACTGTCGTCTAGCCAAACCGGGCTGGGCTCGAATTGGAAGTCACCAGGCTCCTGGAATGAGCCAGCGTTGTGCCGTACGAACATCATCGAGTCGAGAAGAGGGTTGTTTCGCGGGATCTCGGCAGAGAGATGCTTCAGATACTCGGTACTTCGCGTGAGTGTTTGGGTTTCGATCTGAGCGGCGAGTGACCATATCGAATTCAGCTTGTTAACCCGTGTTTCCGAAAGATCCTGGAGGCTCTGTGACTGTTAGCCATGCGTCACTGATGTTGCGGCTTGACTTACGTCTAGTAGCTCAGGGACGTATTCGTGGTAGTACATCTCCTTTTGCTTGTTGGTAACGTTGATACTGATGAGATAGGTGTTCTGCGGTGGTCAGTGTGTGAGATGTAAGATTTGGCATGCTACGTACCTTGACGTTGCGCATCTCGACCTGCTGCTGTTCGAAAGCATTCCGCGCCTTGGCTTTTCCGTGGTCAAACGCGCCGTCCGCCTTCTTGCGCCGGCTCTCAACCTCCTGGCAGACGCTGTCGTATTTGCCCTTTTGCTTGCGCAACTCGCCATACTGGTTGTCGCGCTCCTTCTCTAGCTTAGCAGCATAGTCTCCGTGCAACTTGCGCAGCTCCTCGGTGCGGGTACCAAGGACCTTGAGGGGGTCAGCGAGCTGGGTGATGAGAGCACCAGCGAATTGTTCGTGTTCGGAGGCGCGGGATTCGAGGGTGCTTAATTGAACACCCCATGTGGTCATAGAAGCGCTATGTGGATGTGTCAGTAACGCCCGAACCTTATGCGACGGCCGTCATACCTCTCGAGCGAGCCTGGAGTAACGGTAGGCGTGTCACCAACACTGAGGCTGCTCTGCTTCTTTGCCTTCTTCTCATAGTACTTCTTCGCAAGCGCGCTGAGTTTTGCCGAGTATTCCTTCTCGATAGCGCTCCGTTCCCGGTAGAACTGTTGGATGTCATCCAGCCAGGAGATGCCGCCGGAGACCTGCAGTCGCGTGTCAGTAACTCGAAGCGCAAGGCACGTAGCTGGCGGCGCATATGTCTGTTCTCGCCCGGAAGTGTATGAGAGTGTGTATGACGTACCCAAGCGTTGACTGTCTTGAAGCCATCCTGTGATCACCCGTCAGCGCATGCTCGGAGGTGCTGCTCCAACTCCGCATACCTTCAGTTCGGCGCCAAACTGGGGCGCAATGTCGACCTCCATGATTGCTGAGATGTGTATGGGTCGTGCACGTGGAGAGAGGGGACTAGGGCCCCAGACATAGAGGGTGAAGGAGTGCTGGGGCGAGGGCGGGAAGGGATACGCGGAGTACACCAGGCGTCTTGGTTACCGGCAGCCCAATTAGTGGGGCAGGAGGAATGGCAACGAGGCGGTGCGTGCCGAGGAGGGAAACCCGGGATCTGAGCCGGTGACGCTGGATCTTGGTAATCTTCTGCTCGTATTGTATTATGTGGTGTGGTGAATAGTGGCACACGCCGACTACAATGGCATGCAGGAACAGGGCTATTGAGCGCTTTCACTCGGTCGCGCCTGCACACATGCTCGGGGCCTGTTCATGCGGCCTGCGCGCTAAAGCTGCCTAGCGTCTCAGCCCCGCCAAAGTCGACAACTGGAGCTCTCACAATTTCCAACGCGTCTCTTGTACCTGCACCAAACACAGCTACCTCACACTTTGCGCCAAACCACCTTGAGCGAGCAACGACGTTGTATCCATAGCAATCCGCTCCGCTCAGCAAACTCCCGCGACTATCACCAAGCTCGCACCTTCCTCACCTCACCGCCCGCAACGCGACCCGCACTCGCCCACCATGTCGGCGGCAGAAGAAACCCCCATCAAGCAGGAGCCGACCGAGGAGACTCCCGCGCAGGAACCCCAAGAAGCTCCAGAGTCTTCGCTCGAACAGGCTCAGACAGATGGCAGCGGTCCACCTGGAAACGGCTCTGCTCTGGCTGAGCCTAAGTTCAATGTCGAGGTCAAGCTCGCCGACCTGCAGGCAGACCCCAACAACCCGCTGTACTCCGTGAAGTCGTTTGAGGAGCTTAATCTGTAAGTGGACTGCGCTCACCCACCGGGCCAACTAACAATGTCAGCTCCGAGGAACTCCTCAAGGGCATTCGCAGCATGAACTTCACCCAGCCATCCAAAGTTCAAGAGAAAGCCTTGCCTCTGCTTCTGATGAACCCGCCCACCAACATGATCGCGCAGTCACAATCCGGAACTGGTAAGACTGCCGCCTTCTCGCTCAACATCCTGTCTCGCGTCGACCTTTCGAACCCCGAGCCGCAAGCGCTGGCACTCGCGCCTAGCCGAGAACTCGCCCGTCAGATTCTTGGTGTCATTACACACATGGGTCAGTTCATGGACGGCCTCAAGACTATGGCTGCCATTCCCGACCCCTCGCGAAGGGGACAACAGTTCAATGCACAGATTCTCGTCGGCACACCGGGAACTGTTCAGGACATGCTGAGGCGGCGTCTTATCAACCCAAAGAACATCAAGATTCTGGTTTTGGACGAGGCCGACAACATGTTGGATCAGCAGGGCATGGGCGAGCAATGCACTCGCGTCAAGTCACTCTTGAACAAGGACATCCAGACGGTCCTATTCTCCGCTACCTTCCCACCCACGGTCATTGCATACGCCAAGCGCTTCGCACCCAACGCAAATACAATTACTCTAGCGCACGAGGAGTTGACCATCGAGGGTATCAAGCAGCTGTACATTGATATCGACAAGGACAATGACAAGTACGCGACATTGCTCAAGTTCTACGGTCTGATGACACAAGCCTCGTCCATCATCTTCGTCAGGACCAGAAGGACTGCCGAGGAGCTCGAGAAGCGCATGGTTGCGGAAGGCCACAAGGTTGCGCAACTCAGTGGTGCCCTGGAAGGCCCTGAGCGTGATCGCATCATCGACCAGTTCCGCTCCGGAGAGGCCAAGGTCCTCATCACCACCAACGTTCTCGCCCGTGGTATCGATGTGCAGTCAGTCACTATGGTTATCAACTACGTAAGTTATGGTTCAAAAGAATATCTACAAGGGGTACTAACTGTTCTACCAGGACGTCCCGACCATGGCAAATGGAGTGGACGCAGACCCCGAGACATACCTCCACCGCATTGGTCGTACCGGTCGTTTTGGACGTGTCGGTGTCGCCCTTACTTTCGTACACGACAAGAACAGCTGGACACAGCTGAACTACATCGCGAGCTACTTCAAGACGGACCTAGTTCCCATCGACACATCGGACTGGGACGCTGTCGAAGAGCTGATTCAGGGTGTCATCAAGTCGTCGCGAGCGGGCAAGACAACGGAGGAGATGAGAGGCTAGGACGAAATTCATGGACCATGTGTGGGGGAACAAAGCTTTTGAGCGATAGCGAACACATGACAGGGGCAACGCAGCCGTTGACTCCTATGAAGAGATAAAAGAATCACGTACGATGGAAATGAATCAAAGATACCCAAGCTTAGCAAAGTAAACTAAGTCTTCTCTTTTCAAGTCTCAAACGCCCCCGGCGCCGTAACCACTATGATGATGAGTGAACTCGCTATCAACGCGCCCGCTATGGCGCTAACGATGATGATGCTGCCTCTCGACGCGGGAAACTTGCCCCGTATAACGTAATGCTGCGCCTCGAAATACCGATGAAACCCTATCAAAAGCATGAGAATAGCAATACCAATAAACGTCGCGCCCAGCGGTTTCCCCAAATGCCGCAATTTCGCTTGTGGAGAGGTTGTAGAAGATGAATCCGGCGAATTCGCTATCGATGTGTTTAGTCGGAAGAGTTGCGTTATCGCTATGCCGATCGAGGCAAAGGAGAGGGATGTACGGAGCCAGGCTAGGAAGGTACGTTCTATGTATCATGTCAGTATTACCGTTCCCATCTTCCTCCATTCACATCCACAGGAGGCAGTCGGGAGGAACGGATTGTTCTTACCAAGCGCCAAATGATCCCTAGCAACACTCCCCTTATTATCCAACTCAACACTTCCGTACTTCTCCCAAAACGCGCTCCACCACCCTTTCTCCCGCTGTTCCACCGCTGCTGCTTCTCGCTCTGCACTCCTCGCGCGGTGGTCTACACTCGCATGGCCGTTTAGTCGGCGCTGGTCGACGGCAGGTTGCAACGTGCCTGCTGTGCCTTCCTGTGGCGCACCTGAATCCGTAGCGGAGGGCCCTTGCGGTATGGAGGACGCGCCGTTGTGGTCTTGGGATGGGTTCGCGGGTTTCATGATGGTGGTGGTTGAGTTGTTGCTGGAGGTGGAGTGGTCGCGTGCGCGGATATCAGGGGATATTGAGTTGTAATCTTTGGTGTGAGATTGCGAATTCGTTACTATAGGTGAAGTTTCCGAGGCGCCGCTGTGGGTTCGTGGTGGGAGGGCGTCGCGTTCGGAGGTGCGTTTACGGGGGCCGGCGATTTCGGCCATGGTTTCCTTCTCTTTCCGGTTTGGATTGTTTAAGAAACTGGTCGCTGGAGGTAGTGTGAAATGTTCCGGTCGTGCCGTACAGCTTCAGTCGTGGGAATAGTTATGGTACGGTCGAGGGAATGCCGTGGGAAGCGTCATGTCATCCCGCACCGAGGTGGATCGGGCGAGGTACCGGAGCTCTGGCACGCGACGATCCGTTCCCCGCGGGGTTCAGTGTCGCATGCGTCTGTCGATGCATGCGGCCTCAATATTCAGATGCTTGTAGAGTCTCTTGATTAGGCATGTTAGATCCAAAGATGGGCGTAGCGTGATTGCGCCTGGTCGTCACGCAAGACCCGCATCTGCCACTGGCCTATTGGAACGAAGCGTGCTCCGCAGCCCACATAGTCGAGGCTAAACGCTTGGAAACATCTTGGATATATGGATACTCATTCATGCCGCAATGCTGATCGCTCAGTAACTCAAAATGTTGCAGTAGAAACTTTCGTAATCCAATTCAAAGATAATGCTGGTATATCTCTTGCCAGCAAGCCTTCTATACCCCTAATACATGACTATTTTCGTACATGCAATGCTCATGATATCAACAGTGTGGCAGTCGGAAACCCCCTCTCAAACGCCGCCCAAGACCGCCAAAGGAAGCAGTCTGCAAATAGATTGTACATCGCCTCGGGTCTTCTTACTCGTTGTAGTGGTACACCTAAGACCAATGTTAGCAAGCAATGTCTGTGTGACAGGACGGAAAATGACTTACAAGGTAGTTTGGCAGTCCAAAACTTTCCCAGTTCAGCCGGTTTGCCATCTTGGCGAAACCTTCCGTCTCAATGAGGTTGTAAAAGGCAAACGGTGGGAACATGGCGCCGTCTCGGTGTACCTCCGCCTTGACGAGCAAAGTAGCGCCGCCGACTCCGTCGAGCTTGATCTTTGCCTTGGGATCCGCCGATGTGTCGTGCATCTTAGCCATGAGGCTACGGTATGTAGCCATCTCGGCGTAGCCTTCGAGCAGAATGTCGTCCTTGCCCATCTTAGCAGCAAGGTCCTTGGCTGTGGGGCTGTCGATCCAGTTGTTGAAGTCGTATTCCCGAATGTCCATGCTCTTCTTATCTTCATTGTAGTATCTCTGGAAGCAGTTAGGGACGATGATGGGCACGTCGTAATCGGCCAGATCCTGGATCAGAGTGGGTGGTGTCTCGACGATGTCTGCGTCCATCCAAAGGACCCACGAGGTTGTGGGACCTAGCGTTGTGAACAGGAGCGAATTGCGCGCCTTGGCCATGGCTGCGCGTCGCGCCTTCTGATTCTCCATCTTGTGACGCTCGGCTTCGGTTTGCGACTGGAGGGGGGACTCGGTGTCCTGGCGGAGGATGGTAATGGCGGAGAAGCGATTCTTCTTGGATCCAGTTTGCGTCTTGGTGACTTGCGCCTGTAGCGCTGCGTATGCGGCATTGCCCTCTTTTGTCTTTGGTATTATGAAGCCCAGGGAGATGAGGTTGTGTGGGTAGTTGAGCTTGAGCAGGTTGTCCCAGTATTCTTGGTAGAACTTGGCCAATGGGGTGAGGATAAGGACCGTCTCCTCGTTTTCGATTGGCGTGCGCGTGTTGGTCACGTTGTTCATATAGTAATGTACGACGGGCGGCGCGGCCTGTGGAGCATTCGCCTTGGACTTGCGGAACGGTAGCGAGGGTGGCGAGAGGGGGTTCGAGGCTACCTCTCCCCCTCCTTTTCTGGTAATGGATGGCACATCGGTCCCAGAGAAGAAGAAGACGAAGAAGCCGATGCAGAGGATGCCCGCGAGGATTATGGTGATCGGATTCGAGCGTCGAAACGAGCGTGACATGGTGGGTGGACGATTAGGAAGGAAGGCGAACCGCGGCTGCCAAATGGGAGGGGTCTATGAAGGGCGCATCAGAAGCAGAGGCAGGCGGTGGTGATGGTGCGGGCGTGGGTCGGCGCAAGGAGGTGTGTGCGAGACGTGGCCTGGTCGGCGCTCCAAAAAGTGTCAAGGGCGTGTGCAGGCGCCCGAGTGGATGGCAAGCGTCCGGAGGGCTTCCAGGGAGTATAGACGCGTCGGTTGACAGGCTCAATGCTCGGGCTGGCAGGTGACAGGAGTGCTTGCCATGCTACCACGCCCGTTGTCGCGAGATGCGGCTCTGCTTACGTACGCATCTCGTCTCCAGGCCCTGCAGGCATCTCGGGTAGTGCGATCTGCTAGCTGCGGATGGTGCGTCATGACCACCTGTGCCTGCATCTTCAACACCACGTCCATGCTTCACTATGGTCAATTGAGCTTCGACAAATGCCTCTACTGGTTGCGCGACAATGGCCACTCTTGAGGCGCGCCGCTGCCGCCGCTCGTCCCCTGCGCTGTCCCTCAGTCATACCGAATAGACGCGCAAACTTCGATCAATTCAGAGCATATCACGCGCCCGTTCATCGGCACTGTGGCATAATTGTACCACCTTCTGTGGATTCCCATGTAAGTAGAATGCTACAGACCGCTGCCACATGCTAATATGTCTCCAGCCACACGATCTTGTTAAGCACATCGCTCCTCCACCACTGGACGTCGCCCGTCAAAGGACCTTCTGTGTCTTCTTCGTCACGCCTTCGTATGCGCACTATTTGCTGGACGATGACGCTTTCCTCCGCAACGCTCTTCTGCGCGCTTACGAAAATGCGGCCGACATACCGGACCTACACATAGATGCACTGTGTGCTGTCGTAGACAAACTCCCCGTCAGCAGGGTAGGGGAGAAGAACCCTACTCAGCCGCCTCTTGCTGGCGCCGGGTTCGAAGGAATATCCTACGCGATTCTTCCGTCCGATACTTCTGTACCGTCCCAAGAACTATCGCCATTGGACAAGAGCGCTATCGATTTCATATTTGCCGAGCACAATGTTAAGGACACCGTCTACCGCGACACTTTGCGGTTGCCTCTTGCGAATACTGTCTTCCAGACAGGTACGCCATCCACCATGATCCTATCGACTTGGACCCTGGATGCGAATCGTCAAATGACCCCTGTATCCAAGACCAACGTTTCTCATCATGGAATCCGCTTAGTCAAGCAACAGAAAGACTCTACTCCCGCTCTCCACGTTCCGTTAATTCCACTCACAATGCCCCGCACAGTCAACGGCTGCATGGGCAACATCATCCGCAGGGTTATCGGGCCTGGTGGTAAATCTCTACAGGCCTCGTCGGAACTTGAAAATGTTGTTCCCAGATTCTTCAAATCGCGAGGACAGCCTGCGCAAGCGACTGTAGCTTGGGCATTAGTGATACCCGATGAGCTGAGGGCCATCATTGCCGCTCGAACAGATGAAATCCTCTCTGGCTTGCCAACAGACAATCAGAGTTCGGTCTCCGAGCATACAAATGCATGGGAGCGTCTATGGCGCAGCGATCCCCCTCTCTATAACACGCTGGTGTCGCAAGCACTTACTGAAGGAGCACGTCTCCATCGAGTCTTGAGTGGTGGAGGCGGATGGGGGAAGAAAGCTGGCTTGTTATCGTTGGATCCTGCAGCGGCCAGTCCAGCGGCAGACCCACCAAAGGATGACGATTTTCTCAGCATGATCAGTGATCCCCAAAACTTTGAGTCAACTCTTACGCCCGTGGTGCGAGACGGTGACTCGATACAGTTCTTCATCTCTCCGAAATCAGATCTCGAACAGTTGGCTCAAAAGTCCGGTCGCAGAGGGATGATCAGATGGGCTGCATTTGGGAAAAAGATTAATTGGGGCTGGGAGGTGGGCACAATTCCTAGCACTGTGGACTCGATACCCGGGGCGTTGTCGCAAGACAGTCAGACCAAAGGAGACAAGATATTGTGTCTTCCTGGCTTTGGTGCACTGAGTGAAGGAGCGATGACGCTTACACAGCACTCTCGGGTAGACGAAGGCATGCTCCACAGCGTCACTACTACGGTCGATGTTCCCTTTTCTCGTTTCCGGACGATACGTAAGAATGGAGCTACGCCTGATGACAAGAACGAGGACGAGGACGTAGGTGAGCCTGATGTGGACTCGACCTTCCCATGAATGTGTTCTGATAGCCCAGGTAGTCAAAACATGAGCCAAATACACCGAAATCTGTGCCATCCATTCATACGCAGGTGCCGACTCACAATCTGTCAACTCTGAAAGTAGCCAGCACGTCTCCATCTCAGCAAGAAGAGCAATCGCGGACCCCTCCAAGACTAACAGTAGCGGAACTGGTTCGCAAGCTCAAGATAGAAGGCCAACCTACTTCCGGTCGGCTCCGTGTTCGGACAGCGAACGCAATATCGCGCAGATTCGAGTCGCTCTTCGATAAACAGAAGACGAAGTATATAGCTGTCATGTCAGGAATTCGACATCGGCACTGTCTATTGATGGCTGTGAGGTTCAGGACGCTTATGGTTGATGCAGCGGAGCTGATGGAAGAGGCTGATTCCGTCTTGGACGACATCAATCGCAAACTTGTGAGAAGGATTCCAGCTAAGGAGAGAGAGAGGTCAAAGGAGGAGAGGCTAGAGAGGAACGCAGAGAAGAGGGAGAAGAAGAGGGCACAAAAGGCTGAAAGAGCGGCACAGAAAGAAAATCGTGCCAGAAAAAAGGACAAGACGAACGCGATATCGCCTACAGCGACGGGTGCGCCAATCCGCAAGTTTACCTCCTACGGAATGTCTACAGCGGTCGAGATCAACGAGAAACTCAAACCTGCGGTCTCTGAAGTCTCCCGCCTGACGGAAGAGGCGAGAGCTATCATGGCTGCAATTCAACACACCAAACCACACATCCGCAGAATGCCTGTCTCAAAACTAGCAACAGCCCAAGCCTTCAACCAAACACTAGGATACGCCGTTCAAGACATCCTCCGTCTGACGGAGGAAGCACGTACCATAATGACTACCATCCAGCAACGCAAACAACAACACCAACGGCAACGCACCCAGCAAACGCAATGGCGACACCTGCGCCGATGGGGCCGCGACACTACAATTGTATCTTTGAAGCCCGACACCTCACCCAAAGTCCTCCTAGACACGGCATACAAAGCGCGCCGGACATCGATATCCATGATGCGAGCCTTCAAGAAGCGCGTCAGGAGTATCAAAGCTCTCATCCGGCAGCGTAAACATGACCTTCGCAAATTGATCAACGCCAATTCGCGCACCGTGCAAGACCGGCGGCGCAGGCGCATCCGACGCGTCAGTCAGCCTGTGCACGTTGTACGCTACCCATCTGGACGCCGGGCGGTGCGGAATCAGACTGTCCCTGCGTTGCAGAAAGGTAAACGGTTTGCGAGGTTTAGGACGGTTATGCAACGGCAGCCGGGATTTAGAACGGTGACGCAGCAACGGCAGTCGGTGATGGAAGAGAGGAAGCAGAAGAGGGATGAACTTACGGCTACGGTAGCGTCGTGGCTTGGTGGTGGGGGGAGTTCTGGTGGCGATAAAAGCGGGAATGGGTCGTTGCTTGCTACGGCGGAGAAAGATGAAGAAAGGGACGGGAGGGGTGGACGGAGGAGGCGGAGGTGATGGGGTGGTGTGTAGTATCGAGGAAGATCGCAGGTATTGTTTAGAAAAGTCGGTATATGTACGATTTCAGGAGATGAAAGGGCAGGTGATAGCAATGCTCAAGGTGTATATCCATCCTTGGTGTCCCAGCTGACTACATGTAGAGGTGCCCAAAGGCGACGGAACTTATACGCATCATCTCGTCTCATATCACTTTGGTTCATTTTACAAGCGCCGATCAGGTATAAATACTGTTCTAGGTTCGCTCAGCATCCTCTTCTCATACAAAAGCATTCTGTATTCTTAAAACAAAATTTCCAGAAAGCATTTCCATGACCGCTGGCTGTCGAAAAACAAAAGAGAAGGCGGTACTGATGATGTCCTCCCGCCTTCCAAATTCTCCAGAGATCTACATGCGAAGAGGCCATGCTGTTCTCAAGTCAAAAGCTGCCACTCATACTGATATGTCTCCCCAGTGGGCTTTTCAAATATCCTGATGAGAAGATCATGGTTGCGCAGCCAGAAAACAACAAAACACTCTAGACAACTACCTCATGGTCGTCCGTCGAGCTCTCCTCTCTACTCAGGCCTCATTCATACACCAACACTCCTTCCTCATTGTTCTACAAAAGAATGCAAATAAACTACCGATGTTTCGCAAAAATTCCACTTTCCGGCACAATGACCAGTCCTGGCTGTTCAAAAACGCTCAGGCCGTTCCGATGTGTTTCTGCTCTCCCGATCTTCAAAACACCGACACACGGTTGTTATGATTTCTTCGGGTCGAAAGCTGGCATAGTCGTTATTGTGTTCGGTATTTCCAGAATATTCGCATGCATGTTACATGGTTGCGCAGCCACAAACAGAGCGACCAAATATCGATGGCGGGCTTCCGACCAGCCTTTCCTCTGCTCAGCCTTCTCTCCTTTATACCAACATGCCTTCCTCATTTTCCCGAAAAGACGGATGGTTCCTCTCATGTCCTTCAAAACCATGAATTTCCACGGTTATGACCAGTTTTGGTTGTCCAAAAAGAAATACAACGTAGATATGTGTTTCTGCACTTCCGGTCTTCAAACATATGCGCTGCTGCACTATGTTTTCTCGAGCCAGCACCTGCCATTGATACACCCTTATTAGTTTTTCTGCTGGACTATCCAAACTCCAACATCAGCGTCGCATGGCTGCGCAGTCAAAAAGACAGCCTCATGATCGATGGCGATCCTCTGTCGCGCCTCGTCTTGTTCAATAAAATCCGACCCCTATACGTTTCTATATCTGCATCTCGTGCTCTTTTACTCGACTGAAACACGTTCAAAGGCGATTGATGTCTGCCTCTCCGGCCTTTGCGAGACTTGGGCATTTCTTCAAAAGTACCGTTGACTATGCGAATGGAGTTCTGAAAGGGGCACAAACTCCAATGTATGAGTCTGGAGCTCAGAGCGTCGAAACGCATGATCGCCAGAACTGACTTGTCAAAAGTTTATACCAGAAGACCATGGTGTCTGTGTCTTCTGTGCGATGCTGCATACACGCTTTCTGACCTGCCCTCCTCGAGGGGTATAAAAACACAGTGGGCCTCTTCGCCAGTCCTTTCTCCCCCATCATGTCTTCTATGACTTTTCCAAAAACAAGGAACTCTCATTGGATGTAACCGAAACATACAATTTCTCAATGCATGTCCAGTGCGCGGGCATCCGGCACACAAGCATGCAGCGCGTATTGTCCAAAACACGCAGAAGCCTGGGATGACCCAAAGTCGTTGGCGTAGCGACTTACTTGGTTTCGAGGAATTGTGTAGACTCAAAACTGTAACCACGAAAGTCATGTCTGACTGGAGGACTATAAAACATTGTCTACTTCCTCTCCGGCTTGCTTCTCTTCACACCTTTCTACAACGTTTTTTTTTTTTCCAAAATTACCGGACTATTGACATATGGTTGTGGAACCCAAAAACCAAGATGACAAGACAATGGCTGTCGTCTCCTCCGAGTCTCAAAACGGTCAACTTGCTCTGCAATGGTCTCCGCCTTCTTTCCTCCTCAAAATGTCCAACACAGCCCCCATGCGAGTCTCCTGCCCTCGAAAGACACACCAAAGACCAAACAAAGCGCTAGCCGCAACGCCGTATGAAAGACTCTTCTATCCATCTTCAACATTCTACTATCCAACTTCTCCGGAATATTCTTGGAATACCAAAAAATTCCTATCGCCAACCTATGAACAAAAGTTTACGACAAAAAGGGAATGTGTGTTCTGCGCGACTTCCAAAGCTACTCAAAACAGTTGTCGGCTCCTGAGATGTGTGGACGAAGTCTGCTTTCAAAAACCAAAGACGGCATCACGATGGTTCTGTGCCTGTTCCGTCAAAAAAAAAGCAACAAAACAGATGAATGTCTGAGAAGCTCTGCTATGCCAAAAACCGCTAAATCACAAATTCATGAGTTTGAGACAAAGAGCAGCTCCAAACCTTAAAGTATCAACGCACATGTGTAAGAAAAGCACGAAGAAGCGGCATATAAAAGCCTCTGGATCTTGCCTGAGACTGCTCCTCTTCTTCTTAACACCAGAACGCTTCATTCTCCTACTCTTTTACCAAAAGGGGAAACCGCCAGTGACATGCAGTGAGAGTGAGAGAACTTTCCAAAAACAATGTCCCGCAAGAAATATGTCCGGCGGACAGCCCCTCTGTCACCATCTTACGAGCGCGCCTCGAGCCTGTCGCTGCTATTCTCGATGATGATGATGATGATGATCATCATCATCACTCACACTCTCTTCTACTCTGCGTTGAGAAGTCATATAGCTGCAATATGCCATTCCATCGATCTGAGAACCTGAACTTGGGTCCATGCACTAAGACGTGTTAGTATTGGCTTCGAGACGCGTCAGTAGAAGTGTGGGAAGCTGCCGTGCCGATGAGGACTGATTGCACATGTGTCCCCGATTTGATCTGGGCTTTCAGTACTTCTGTAGCGATGCGCAGTACTGTGTTCTTGTTGAGCAATCGTGGTCGGCCTGTGGAAAGCCAGCCTATATGTATGTCATGAAGTTGTGAGTCGTGTAGCAAGTAGCCAGCAATTCTTGTTCGTACTTCCTTTCGGCGTCTCAACCGTAGAAATCATCACCACGCACCCATTACCCCTCAAGTCCGCACACACAAAGGCACAAACCAAGAATTAAGTAATCTCATTTCTCGCCCATGCATATCCACCTATAATAAGCCTGTAACCCTCCCAGCGCCAATCAATATCAAAAGAAGTTGCCATGTATGCATAGCCACCCAGCTTTTGCCCTTTGTAAAACTCCGAGGCTCATGAAGAACGAGAAAACAGGAACAGAAACACGGGGTGATAATATTCGTTCGACGTTGTCCAGGCACTCGAGACATGGACCGCACGATCCCTCCGCTACGAGGATGAAGCAAGCGAGCGTGATGCTGCTACGTTTCTCGAGCATGAGGATGCTGGAAAGGATCGTGGACGTGCGAACGAGATATCGTGTTGTGTTGGTCACTCAGGGTCGAGAATCGACGCAAGACAGAACCTCTGATGGTGAAACAACCTATAAATCGACTTTCGAGGACGTGAAGTCCCAGAGCATCTTGACTAGGGAATCGGGTAGGGTGTAGAGGTCGACGTGGAACTCACCATCTATCATTTGTTAGCATGTGCCTTGCAATGGGAGATGATGGAAACCTACTCTCGACGTCATTCTTAGTGTACGTCTCGCTGGTCTTGTTGTCGTGGACCAAGGTGACGACGTGCAGCAGGTCATCCTCACCCAGCTTCTGCAGTCCATCGGCCAGCTTCTCCATGTCTACGTTCTTGTCTCTCCGGCCCTTCTTCTTGGCGGCGTCCTTGTTGCGCATGCCGTTGGCCTCGGCGGGACCAGACTCGGCGAGGAGGGCTAGGAGCTCAGGCTTGGGGTTGCGGAAAGTCTGCAATGGCGGGTTAGCAATGTTCTGGCTGATGAACAGCACGCGTATGTGGTACTTACAACTTGGTGCTTGGCCTCATAACGCTCCGACTGGAAGTTGAGGTCGTGCTCTAGGGTGTGGTCGCCGCCCTTGCCAACAGCGGACAAGACAATGCTCATGTCGAACTCACCCCAACCCTTCTCATCGATGCGGAACGGCGGCTTCTTGATGACTTTTGGCATGTTAGTGGGAATGCTTGCTGACGGCATACTGCTGAGCGCAGTGTCGGGCGCACTTACTGTGCTTGTTCTTCTCGAATGAAGGATGCAGGTTGTAGACGGCCTTCTCGAAGACGCTGGGCATGACCTCGTTGCCCTGGTCGTCCAGCAGCCAGACCTCTATGCTCCATGATCGCATGGGGTATCCCTCAACGGGCGAAGGCTCCGCGCTGTGAATGTGTATTAGCGGCTGGCGACGTGTAGACGCGTGAGATGGGCAAGCGCATGCGATTGCGCGCGGATTGTACGTACATGGGCTTCTGGTGAGTGATGAGCTTGACCCATCGCTTGACCTGCGCGGTTATTAGCATTTGCGCGATGGTTTTGAGGGCATGTCCAAGCCGCAACTTACGTCAGGCATCTTGTCTGATTTGCGCCGCGAGGACTGCGTAGACGGGCTGCTGCGAGCGTGATTGGTTCCGGCCTGGCTGAAGAATATCTACGCGAGGTATGTAGAGGCGGTTCACGTTGGGCGCGGTCTGGCGTGTCGGTCTCTTGCGACAAAGCCGGGGCGCGTGTAGTAAAGGCGTGGCTGGTCTCGGGTCGCGAGCTCTGATTTGGCGAGTTAACTGAGAGATGGTCGCGGGGCGGCGGAGACGGAGACTAGTTGCGCTGGCTTGGCGCAAACCATCAAGCTGTAAGAAAAGCTGCACGAGCACGGAAGCCTGCCTGACAGGGGACTAGCCCTCTGCCAGGTGAGAGACGTGATACGGCATCGGCACACGTTTGCATTGCAGGTGAGGCTGCACGCTATGCAGGGTCAATTTCGCGATTTCTTGAAAGTAAAGCCATCACTACCAAGTCGACGCATTTCGTGCCATCAGGTCTTGCATGGGGGGACGCCGTTGACTACAGTAGTCGGGCCATTTAGTTACTATCTAGTTATGTGCAGGGTGTGGGTAATCTCTTCTACCACCATCATATCATGCCGTCCCAAGTCCTCATTCACTGTTCGTGCAATCCAGCTTTTCGTATCTCATCTCATCTCATCCTCCAAGCAGTTATTATCTGGCTGCCTTTACTGCTCCGACTTGCCGAAAAGCGCCTCGTTCTCTTGCTGGGCCTTGATGAAGGCCTCCTTGAACTGGTTGGCATCTGACAGATAGAGTTAGTGCTCCGCTGCGCGGTTTTATTGATCTCCTTGGACTCACTCTCGCTGTTGGCGAAACGGATGGCCAGGGTCTGAGCCTCGGGCTCGCCCTCGCTGACATCGGCGGCGGCGTTCCAGACCCAGCTGCGGTCGCTGCCGACGTTGGGCGACAGCTTCATGTCGGGAACAACTATGCAATTCTCAGTATCCGCTTTCATGTCCGCCTTCCATGTATCATACCGTAGTGGTTGGCGCAGACCTTGAGGGTCTTGTCACGGCGCATGACGAGACGGGTCTTGCCATTCTCCTTGTGCTTCAGTAACCGGACGTCACCAGTGCCGCGCTCCTTCCACTCCCGCGATTCCCTGTCGAACTTGAACAGCTTGGCGCGCATCTTGAACACTTGCTCCTCGAGCTCCTCGTTGGTCTTGGTGTCGACCTTCTCGGTGAGGTGCACGACGGGCTGGAAGTCGACATCGGGCTCTTCGTTCTCGGGGTCCTCGTCCTGTCGCCTTGTCAGTACATCCTCGAAAGCACCGTAGCACACACGCACCTCGCCCTTGGGCTTGGAAGCACCTGATGGCTCGTCGACATCGTCGGCCTCCTCCTTCTTGACCTTTGCGGGGCCGCCACCGAACATGGAGAAGACGTTGTCCTTTACTGCGGCCGCTGCCTCTGTCGCCTTCTCTGTGATGGGCTTGTCATCCTTGCTCTCTGTGGTGGTCTCGGGCTTGTCAGACGCCTTGTCGGTGGTGACCTTTGCGGTCTCGTCCTGAACAAGAGTCGCCGCAGGGTTGGCGATCTGCTCGGCGGCGGGGTCGGGCTTGGCTGCTTCAGACATCTTTTTCTATGAATGCGGAGTATTCGGGTCTGTGCGTAATAAGAAGAGAGCTGCGTTTGTGGGCGAGATGTAGTGTGTTTGTGGGTTCTTGTGTCAACAACTGCCTGGAAATTGGGAAGTGGGATGCCCCTCCAGAACGCGCTTTACCCGGTTCGGTTCAGGGGACGTGCCCGCCCAACGCGCCTTCACACCTGACGCAACGTGCACCCAACTAGTTCGTCCTACATGATGAGTCAAGGCGTAACTATGACAGTACGGAGCCAAGGACATGTGCGCATCTACAAGCTGCTGTAGATGCATCGTGGTATGAGATGAATTTGACAAGTCCTATAACTCCCAAGTTGTCCTACTGTCCACACCAGGTCCCAGGGGTATATCACTGCACCCTTGTGTCTGCCCTCCTGTCCGTATACGCCGCATAATCAAAACAAGACAGTGCAGAAAGTCACATGAGATCCTCCACTGCGTGCCGCCTTCCCATGTTCCCTAGACCGCCCCTCCCACCTTTGCACATGCCCAACTCTGCCCCTCACCGCCTTCCTTTGCAGACAGTCCCGCCGCCGTCTCCATCTTGCACCTCACGCGAAGAGCATTCATCCTGGCCCTTTGCATCGCTGACGATGTCCGCACCGGTGCCGTCACCTTTCGCAACCCCATCCACGTAGCATCCGGTATCTGTCTTGCCCGATGAGCCTTCATCTCCAGTTGATGCTTAGTCTCCTGAAGTTGCTTGGAAGCGTAGAGATCAAACCCGGCCATGTATTCTTGCAGGTGCTGTGCAGCTACAGCAGAGACGTTGCGAAGGGTGTTTTGTGTATCCAATATGTTGGACATGGTGGTGTCGAGAAGTTGATCTAGCGTCGACTTGTTGTGTCCAAGCATCACCTCGAAGGATTGCCGCAAGAGAGGCTTTGAATGTGTGGCAATGCTGACATTGAACTTATCGAATCGATACTGCTGATCCAGGTCGACAATGTACTCGCCAGTGGTGGTCCGGTTGTAATGTGCTGGAACCTCTTGAGAGTGGCGAGAAACTTGAACCTGAAGTTGGGGTTTCTTCCGGTTCGAATTGAAGGATTTGGAAGGACGGAGTACAAACTGATGGTCTCCGGTGATCTGGATTTCGAAACCTCCAGCCTGACTGTTCTTCGCCTTTGGCCTCTGGGTAGCCTGCTTTGGCTGGGACGGTACGACAGTGAGGCCTCGAGCTTCGTGTACAAGGCTCGAGCGACATGAATCCGGGTAGCGAGCCGCAGTTGGAGACATTGACGCTACGGGCGTGATCGTTGTGGTGTTGCTTTGAATCTCTGAAACGGCTGGTGACACTGACCGCCCTTGGGACACTTTTTGGTACAGCATAGGGGTATAAGCCGCACCCATGAGAAGCGCGGGGATGAGGGCGAAGAGGACGAAAGCAGATGCTAGCAACTTTGCAGTTGGCCATGGTGAGCCCGTCTTCTTCGTAGACGTCTTGGTCTTGTCACTAAACCACGATTTGCGGGCTGTCGAGGCAGCCTTCGTGCCCCGTGCCTTCGCTAGATGAGGACTAATGAGTGCAAGATGGCGATTGAGCTGCGATGGCTCGAGTTGGTCGAACTGGTGGATATCGAGGGGCAGTACCTCCTTCAGCTCGTAATCAGTGTTCGGGTTGTCTCGCCCTTCTACGCATACCCGTAACGTCGTAGTGTTCTCATCAACGGAAGATCCAGCTCCGAAAGGATTGGTCTCAGCAAGTTCGATGCATGGGATTGTCTCGCGTTCGAATACTTCCTTGGCAGATGCAAGATCTTGTTTGTCAGCAGTGCTATCAAGGACGCTTGGGTGACAGAGGACCACAAGGTCTGGTCGATCTGAAGAGTGAGCAGACAGGCCGGAGCCGAACATGAGCTGTCGTCCATCTTCCATGATGGCGAGAACGTGCCTCTTCTCGCGCGACTTATGAATCTCCATTTTGGCACAACGATCAGCGTGCGGGACGGGGGCATAAGGCTCGATGTGACCGCGGACCATAACCGACTTCGAGGCGCTAGGGTAGGCAGCGAGCGCTGCGCAGATCTTAGAGGTGATAGTGCCCTCTGCCCATTTTCCACTACCAATATACAGTATTCGGTATGCGTCTGGGGTGGCGAGAGGGTCCTTGGACAAGGCTGCCTTGACCGACAATCTAATCTCTTTGCAGCCATAACGGTCGAACACCGGTGGTAGCTCGTCCGTATAACCTGCCGAGCTCTTGATGACGCTGCTTCCAAGGGTTACATCAGAACTGCCCGTGTCCTGCTCTTGGAGCACGAAATGCCTTGAGCTCATGCTCCCACTCAGGTATGGCGGAACCTCTGTCAAAGAGGAGTCTTCCCCAGATAGTATAGGGTGTACGTGGGGTTGCTGCTCTTGGGATTCGCCGTGCGAAGAGTATGTGCTATCTTGTAAGTGGTGCTCGCCGGCTTCGTATTCGACGTCGTCATCACTGAAATCGTCAGACGTGTCGTCGGGCGTGGGACCGTCGGTGGACGCGATCGACTCGGTGTGGGCTTCGTCATCGGACATGTCCATGACGCCGTCGCCGAGCAGGTCATAACTGCTGTCGTCGAGAGAGCTGCCCGCCTCTTCTGGGGCTCGGCGCTGAGTCGACCTCATCATGAGCGTTTCAAGATCAAGCTTAGTGAGCGAGTGGGCCACCTGCACAGGGGGGAACTTGAGATCCTGAGAGGAGTTAGGCTCGCTGGAAGACATGTCAGCCTGTTTTCATGCGAAATCCAGTGTGACCAGAAGTTCAAAGCGATCCGAGTGTGGTGGAAGGAGAGAGGGGGGAACGGTCAAGGTGAGGTTGTGGTGGGCACCAGGTGGACGCTGCCTAACTAGCTGCGGGCGAGGCGCGTATGGGGGCCTTCGGGAGGAAGTGGGGACCAGCGGGAGCAGGTGACAGCACATACCAGATTGCACACTGATAGCCTGATAAGTGAAGTGCAGGACTATCGAAATGCTGTCAGTGAATGCGAGCGACGAGCGACTGTTCAAACTGCTGCGAGTTGTGGTGACGACAAGGGTGCTGATGGACGGTCGAGCTTAGGTGGGATGCGAATGGGGGTAACCCCGCATAGTCTCGTAGTAAGCGATAAGATACGGAACATAGTTCACATGGCCAAAGCAGGCCACCTTATTCAATGAAACCGAACAGGCGCGCTGCAGTCTACATCAGCACAACAATAAGCCTGAGTAAGATGCTGAGGCGATGTCGATTCCTGGTCGATCTACTTATATTGTTCTTTCAAGAGGTTGATGTTCTACCTTCCCGTCGAATGGGGTGGGGCCGTCATCTAAAGCAAGCAATCCCATGACCAAACAACGAGGGCATCATTCAAGAGCAGAGCTGTTTCAACTTGTTCGTATTCGTTCTCATACACTGTGTCGCCAATGCGCAGAAAGTAAGTAAGCCTGCAACAACGCCAGCGTAGTCCTGATGCTCTATTGAAGGGCGGCCCAGCCCATATGCAATGCCAACACCTGACGCCTAACTGGAAAGAGGAGTAGATGCTAATGTTCCCGCAAAATGCTAGCCTGAAGCTGATAGAATATCACGCGAGAAGGAGAGATCATGGTCCGTCAGGCCCAGGTGATGCCCAGCCACCAGCCACTTCTACCCATTCCGTGAGGCAGGACCCTTCTTTGCCCTCTACGTCGACAATGTCCTGGTCGCATTTGCAGCGACAGCCGACACCGTTTTCCTTGACTGGGTCATATGACGCCCAGTACTTGTCTTCTTCCAGTCGCTCCTTCTCGTCGAGTGTCGTCTTCTCAAGATATGGCTCTCGGGCGAGTTGTCGCGCAGGTGCGTTGGCGGGACAATGTTGGATGGTCGTATGCCGGTATCCAAAGTCGCGGAAGTAGTGGATATCCTCAGGGCCAAGTAGTGCACCAACAGCTAGCGAGTGGATAGGCGCATCTCCCCATCTCTCCATCCAGAAGCCACCACTGCGATCCATCAGCTCGAAGAAGTCATTGTACTCCTTGCTGCGGAACCAATTCAGGTTCGCGATCTCGAAATTGCTCCAGAAATGGCACATGTTGTACGATTCGCCCTCCATGTTCTCAGGGTGGATTTCAGGCATGGCCTCTGTGCCGAACTCGGCATCCATTATATCCTGAGGAAAGAAGTTCTTCTTCGACTTGGGCTCTGTCTTGGGCGCCTTCTCGTCCTCCTCTTTCGGTTTCTCCACAAACATCTCCCACATGCCCTTGGAGGTCAGGTTGTTGTTACGCTTGTAGGCCGAGGCATATCGCCAGATGTTGGGGACGGTTTCTCGTAGCTCCTTCACCGCGATGGTGAAGCCATATGTCTTCTTGTTCCGGATCATGTGGATAAAGGGATCGTATGTGATGTCGCAGAAGTACTTGATCTCAGGCTCGAGGCGCCAGTACCAGTCGTACTTGGCGAGTAGTTCGTGTTGGTAGAATTTACTGTCCGTGTTAGTGGCAATCAGGAGAAAGCATGCTAGGTTACATACCCCGAGTAGAACCTGCACATGTGATGGTAGCTCTCCATACCACCGTACATGATGGCCCTGTCACCCTGCTTGGCGATTCCTTCCTTCGCAACATCTGGATCTACCCAGTCGGGGAAGCCCCATTGCTCGGGAGGGATCTTACCCCACTCCACTGGAGCACTGACATGAGCCAAGACCGTCTCCCTGAACGTCTCGTTGAAGTCTCCGTCGTTGAGGAAGACGTATGGGTAGTGGAACCACCGATTGAAATGTCTCTCAATCGACTTGACCGACTGTATGACACCATCCAACTCCTTGTTTCTCGCTAGGACTACGAATGCAGCGTTTGCTCGGGGTCCGTTGACCTGCGGCTCGAGGCAGCCTACCGCGAATGGCTTATCGTACTTCTCGCTTATCCGTCTGCGCATTGTTAAAAGTTGTTTGGATGCTGTGGTGATGGGATTTCACGTACCTTATCGAGGGAGGGCCGCCGGCGGGCATGTTCATAATGCCCTGCGAGTCGGGAGACTTTACGAACAGAATTATGATTATTATTATAACGAGACATGGAAACAGCAACACCAGGCCCAGAGGTATCGACACGGATGAACTCCCCTTCAGCCGTATCCTGCGTCGAAAGAAGGACAACCGTGGGGAGTTCTTTTCGGCGCGGCGCGGTAGGTCGTCCAGCTTGTCTAGACTGTCCTTTGAGGTCGGTAGCCTCCTCGTCATATCTTGCAGGAAGCCCATGGTGGTGCCCAAGTGGTGGCGTGTCTGGTATGCGATTTCCTGCCAATGGCAGCCCTGTTGCTCTTTGGCCCAGTCGCAAGTGGTGCGAAGCGAATTCGAGGGGTCTAGAGGACGTCGAATGAATGCGACGGTTGTGGATGAGGAAAGGGCGACGTGTTCAACCCAGGGAGCTTGGTCGATAACGAGCGTGTGGATCGTGACTCCAGGTGGGTGTACGAGAACAGAGATGGGTCGGCGATTGGCGTGACGGGCTTAAGCTTGTAACCCTGAGGGAGTGAAAGGAGAGAACAGGGTCGTTGAATGTAAATTATTAGCGGCCGATGATTGCGTATGCGTTTCGAGATCTGCTAGTTGACATGTTCCCTGTCGGCGGAACGCGCCAAGCCCTTTAGCACGCATGCCGATAGCAGGTGCAGCGGCCCAATACGTTTCGGGATGGGCTTTCGCCCGCCATATCTAGGCACCCGACTAGACATTTCGATGGGGTGAATTCTCTCTGGAACCAAGAGTAGACGGCAAGTGCATCGTAAACTATCCGCAGCTAAGGCGGCGAAGGAGCCGCACGGAAACCCGCCGCTAAGCGATCGACACGACATTCAGCCAAACGACTAATCTAGACCCTTATGTGCATGCCGTGTCAGCACATCCCTTGCACTACAACCACCATGAGCTTCAAAGCAAAAGACCTCCATTTCGGTAAGTTTGTATGTAACGCAATCGTATCATTCGCTAACTCGCCGCAGACAGCTCACAGCCAGCCTTCTTACAGCGGCTGCGCGGGCAACTCACCAGTGGAGACACAGCCCGTCATGAACATCCAATCGCGCGAAATAAGAGGATGAAGAAAGACGACGACGATGATGATGCGCCTACGTATGTCATGGAAGAGACGAATCAGTCGATGAGTAAAGAGGAGTATGATGCGCTTGTCTCAGGCAAAGACGACAAAGAAGGAGGGGAGCCGGCTGCAGACGAGGCTGGAAAGAAGAAAGATGGTGATGCGACGTCGCAATCCAAAGATAAGATTGCTGAGGTTGGTGCAGTCTCAAAGAAGCGCAAGGCGGCAAAGATCATCGGGGATGACCAAGACGAGAGCAAAAAAGGAGAAGAGGCAGATGTGAAGAAGCCAGAAGCGAAGTCTGTGAAGAAACCGAAGAAGAAGGCCAAAGCTGTCAAGCTCACTTTCGGCGAAGATGAAGGCTGAAGACGGTTGCATCTCAACTGTTAGACATTACCCGCTTGTCAAACACGATGCATCGAGTCACAAAGCTATCGTGGTCATCTCTACTTGACACCAACGTCAACTCAGGCTGCGCGAGACCATCGGATTTGCCGGTTCCTCTTGGGCAATGATCGCTTTCATTCATCTGCAACTTCCTCGCGTGGTCATGGGATTAGTCCACAGCGGCCAGCGACAGCGGTGCGATGCATGTGACACAAGAGAGAGAATGCAGGTCAAGCTGGGTCGCATATGACGCAGAGGTCTTCTAGCATGAAGATTACTTTAAAGCATTGAATGTCGCATACGAGGGCTACGAGCTTCCAAAGGTCCTACCTTTCAAGATGCCACCTAGGTAGTGAGTACATGGGGCAATGTAGTGAAATTATTACATGTCAATTTTAACCGTGACGGTATACCATTACTTCCCACCGCACAATTTCGATCTCCTTTTGACCAAGCTATGCAGCATGTCATGTCTGACCTATCACAGTGGCCCTTCGTGGTGAAGAGGCAAGATCTCAAGATGCTGCCAAGGTCGGAACGTTCCGATCGGAACGAGGATGTTAACTCAAGCGCTCGGGACTCCGCAAGGAAGTTGAAGCCTCCTGCATGCGGTTTCTCTTGTCCGTCCACAATTCTGCCATACAACATGGCGAAGTTTTCGCTCGAGGTAATTCACACAATTACCTGTCCCATCACCTTTCTCATCCATTCTCCAGGACTTTGATCAACACATCGAGAACCTACGCGCGCAACTCCTGTTTCTCAATGAGACGCTCGATGCGACGGATCACAATGACCCCGACTGGTTGGCAACGGACTTGATCTCACTGCGAAACAAGTCGGGGAGGTTACAAGACGACATGAAGAGATTCAGGGACCAGCTCGAGGACGAAGGTCTGGCGGAAAAGAAGAAGGTATGCTGTGCCGTTTGCGCACGCGATGCCGAAAAGCTAACAAGCGACAGGTCAAGACTTCAAACAAGCGTCTTAGTATCGAGGGCGCGAAACATGCCTCTACTACACCAAATGCGCAACCCCCGAACTCCAACCCGCATGCCATATCTCCTCTCGTGGATCAATCGCCCACACCACGCGCAAAGCGAGCCAGGATCCAAGACGACTACGTGGTTCAACATGTCGATGTCACCGAAGAAGTGAATAAGCGATTACAAGAGAGCCGTTTGCGGCGCTTGATGCAGACGCCGAGCACTGCGCAGAAGCGGAAATTCGATGCATACGAGGATGGACCCAGGTCAGACGGGCCGGCTGGGACAGATGAAGAAGGGCAAAGAGGCGGACAAAGTGGGAGCGAGTACGAGAGAACCCCAACGAAACGGCTGAGGAGTAGTGGAACCTTTGAGCATCTAGGAAACAGAACAGAAGAGAAGCCAGGGAGGCAGAGTCCACGCTTTGAAGACAGAGTCGACGTGAAGAGGAGGAAGTTCCAACGATAATCAGCGAGAGATTTGCGCGTTTTTATGATGTCGGTTATGCATGGTTGGGGCAGGATGGGGACAACGGCGTAACGGGAATGGGAGTCGAGAACAGCATATCAATAGGCGCATTTGAATCACGAGCGGTTTAAACCAAGTCACCTTGTGCACTGAGTACTGTTCGCGTGGCTTCAGATCTCCGCAGCACCTCCGCTCCGAAGGGGAAGCCGCAGCCGAGGCGGGAGCTAGCCGCCGTCTTTGCATCATTGAACTTTTTGACATTGCGACCACCGAACTACTCTGACATCACCCCTGCACTCTACCTGCTCAAACTCCTATACGCGCAATCAATCCACTCCGAAATCCACTGTATTTCCAATACCGACTGCGCGAACACGTTCACCAGAATGGCGACACCGAACCCCGTCCAAAATATGCCCATCCCACCAGAAGAGCGCCTCGCTCTGGAACAACAAGCCCGATACCAGCGCATAACACGTAACCTAGCCATCGGCGGCCTCGTCATATGTCCAATAATAGCCATACTCCCACCACGAAAACTAGACCTCTATACATTCTCTCTAGGCATCGGCTTCTACCTCTCCGCCGATCATCTCATCACACTACGAACAGGCCGCGGCCTCGTACAAAACCTCAGTCCAGTGCGAGCCATGGACCTACCGACCGAACGCGCAAAGGAGATGCAGAAGATATTGCAAGAGGAAAGGGAAAAGAGTCGGAGGACACTGGAGCGGAAGGAAGGGCAAGAAAAGGGTATACTTGGGAAGCTGTGGATGGGTGATGAGGAGGAGGGTTGGAAGGAGCGGCGATTGGAGGAAGAAAAGAAAGCCATTGAAGAAGGAAAGAGTTATGGTGATATGATATTTGAACAGATTTGGGAGGTTTGGAATTGGGACAAGAAGAAGGGAAAGGACGGCGAGAACAAGAAGGAGTGAACACGTCTTTTGGTCTGCAGAGCCGCATTCTCCTGTATAGCACGGATGTACGATATCGCCTTTGGGAAGGACTGCCATCCATTGTGCCCTACGTTAGGGTCTCCGGGGCCGACCAGTTGCGGGAACACGTTTATGAGGTGATGACCTAGATGTCTTAACGAATACAGAAGACCTGAATCTTTGACAGCAAAGTGTCTTGAGTCAAAAAAGGCAATCAGTGAATTGTCTCTCATACAGAGCCTTCAGATGCGATTCGGATCTGCATCACTGTTGCGAGACAATGGATGCGCAGTGCAGCTGACTGGCGAAATCAACTTCTGACAAATGTCTCGAGCATGTCGCAACTAATTCTCTACTTCCCATCACAGCAAATAGTCCTCCTATGACAAGATAGCCAAGGATTACGCGAAACGAGCCTGAGCACTGACTGTATGCACAGGAGCGATGTTTGCCTATCGACCACGTACTCAACGTAGGCATCCGGCCATTGCCCTACTCCAGCGCCACCATCTATGCTCACCAAACTCACCGCGTCGTGTTTCAGCTTAGGCCAACGGAAGGACCAAACAGTAATTATATCTGGACATCGTTTGCGCAGCCTCCCATTTCCTGTGTAACATCCTTCCCGTATCGACAGAGCCGCAGATCTCGGTAACAATACGCGCTTTACTCATTATTGCAATCCTACTGGGAACCTACAGAATGTCTCAGCCAAATGCGCCTCTCAGTCACACAGCCGCCGATCTGTTCCTTCCATCCATGGACGAGGAGGAACAGCTCTCTCAAGCCGACTTCAACGAACTATTCGGATCAGATGGCTCAAGGCAACCTATCTTCTCGATGAACAACAGCGATATACTCGATGACTTCAGTCTTACATATGAACACGGTGCTTTTGCAGCTGTTGACTCACCAAACACCTCCACAACTTCGACTCCCAACTTCTCAAATTACGACTTCGGCCAAACCGCCGCGGCATACCCGACTCCCGGACCAAGTACACCCCATCCCTACCCGCTAGATCTGCAACGAGCCTTCCCAACAACAACTGATGATCCAGACCTCAACGATCGTCCTCGGCCTATGCGATCTCAAACAAACCATGCCTACCTCCACTCAGAACAGCCATCGCAAAGCTACGGTCGTCGCCGATCTTTGAGCACTGGCGATACAGATCGCATTGCCGCAGCCAACAGCATCACCAATCCCACTTTCGTTCGGCTTCAAGCACCGCGTGCGAGATCAGCTACACCAGAACACAAGAGAAGGCATGCCGCGCACTTCCAACATGGAAGAAGTGTGAGTCAAGGTCCGGCGCCGAGAGGAAGGCCACTCAATCCAACAAGCATACCGTACTATACGTACAACGATACGTTCGTCGCCGACATGTTCTCTACTCCTATCGGTACGCCGCTGAACGAGATGAGAGATCGCCGGGATCTGAAACATGGCACTGGTTACAACAGTGCCGGCATGACAGATGTTGCAGTTCGCTCGGATAATCCGGTCATTCGGCATATGACACAACCTGATGAACTTGCGCGAAGCAGACAGATCATCGAGATTGGCGCTCTAGCGGTTGCCAGTCACTTGACGCTGGATCCTAGACTTGGGCTACAAAGTCCGACCACAAATCGCGCCCAAATCCTCAAGAAGCTCGCCGATATCGAAGAACACCTGGAAGACAAAGAAGCAAAGGATGCTCTTTCCGCGTGTAAGACGATCCGAGACGCTTTGTCGAAGAGGATTGAAGCTGAGTTCATCGATACAGCAGACGAGGTGGCAGAAGATGATTTGGAGGTTCCCAGTAAAGTGCTTGAAGGAGCGCAGTATGGTATATACGACGGTCACGATGACAACGAAATCATGGGGTTGTTGATGAGAGAGAATGGCGTTGATTGCCAGGAGACTGGATAAAATTCAACGAAACGTCCAAGACCGATAAAGCTGTGCGTCGAGGGAATAGATGCGAGGCGTAACGCGATTGGGTCGTTATCGGGCTGAGCGTATACATGGTTGATTTTGGGCTATACATGATGTGAATAAATACCGAGGTACCTCTGATGCACAATAAACGAGTTGTGCTGTACATTGGTTCTTTAAAATCATGCCTGACACAGAACCTCATATCCCGATGCTGCTGCAAATACGATTGGCAAACAGCGTCTTACTTCTGTGAAGACTGGGAGCGATGTGAGTGCTGCATCTCGTATTCCAAACACGCTAGCTCGCGACTTCACATGACCCATGGAAGCCGCCCCACCCGCCCCAGCTTACATACAGACCCAGCCACATAACCTCAAACGTGTCAACACGGGTGACCCTACTACAATTCATCATCGTGCCTCTCATCATGATATTCCGAATAGCGCCTCTCGCTGCGATTCTCGCGTTTGCGCGATGCGGAGCTGCTGAAGTCGCGCCGGAAATTACGACAGTTGCGGAGGGCTACAACGTGATTGCCAAGATCCCATGTGTTGGGTGCCCTTTCCTATACCAAGACACATCAAAAGGCAACGATGCGCCATGGGCTCAGAGAAAAGACGACAACGCTCTGGTAAACCATCCCTACTGTCAAGGAGACCAAATCGCCCGCTAACGTCCCCCAGCTTCTGAACATCTCCCTTCCCTACGACTCAGCGCATCTAAGCATCAACAATGCCCCACTTTTAGGAGACTCCAAGATTCTACCGAAACTATATGTTAACCAAGTCTTGTTGGACACATCGAAAGATGATCTTGACAAGCTCGTCGCATCTGATCAACTTGACAACGTTGGGGGCGCTTACTTTGGCGCCTCATACGCCTACTCCTTGCGCCACGTCAAAGACTCCAATGCATTGGTGCTGCACTTCGATATCATGCAATTGTGGACTGACTTGACTTCGCCGGATCTCACCATCGTCATGGACAGAAAAGAGCAGAAGATTCTGGAACTCATCCTTCTGCAGCGTCCCCTGTTGTCCGCCGGTGACCCAGCAAGCGCATACGAGATTATCCGTGCTGCACTCATTCCGCGCGCACAGTCAAGCATCAATGGCAAGCGAATACAAAAGACAGCAATGTGGTTCCACGATTGGGACGACAACGGCAAGAAGGGTACAGCGACTCATGTTGTCAACTCGGCTTCTGCGTCCTTTGTAACCTGGCTTAGTTCCGGTATCTGGTCGCTATTCATCTTCATCCTCGCAGTCATGGCACTGTTCGTTGTCGTGTGCATGTTTTGCATATTTGGGTGTGGATGGCACAAAGATGAGTATGAAACAGCACAACACGGAAAGCGCAGCAGTGGGAAGGGTGCTTGGGGCGGAAACGACATTGAGGCCGTGCGGAGGTTCATGACGCCTGAAGAGCTGGGACTCCGAGGCAGTGGGAGGGTTGTGGGGGTTGGGAAAAGCGATTGATGGACTGCGAGATGAAGAGCCATCATCCAGTCCGTGATCCATCCTGATTGACTTCCTTCCTGACCTCGGCTCGATCCTCGTGCGTTCGATGCGCGACCACTTTCATTATCATCGTCGTGTTCTTGAAAGTCTCGAAAAATCCTGCTGCAGAGCCCACTTGGCAATGGCACATCACGTTCCCGACCGCTAGCGCGTCACCGTCGAGCCCACAAACAAGAACACCCCTGGGCAGATCATCACGCCATCGAACACATCTCCCGCGCTCACACCTCCACGATGGCACTACCGTGACTGCGACGATCTTCGGCGGCCCAAGCCAAATATCTCAAATAATCGTTCACGCAAAACGAAAAAGCAACCGGCTGCGACGGCCATGTTGCTTCTGCTAGCGACGCGCGACGTCATTCCGCTACTCTCCGCGCGCCGCTAAACGTCATTCACCCAAGCTCATTTCAACGTCGCGACTCGCACCGAACCCGTTCATTGCTCGATCTTTGCGGAGGCCACAGTTAGTCACATGGCTAATTCCAGGCCAGAGAGCTGTTGGTCTCGATGCGCGTCAACGTTGGTAAAGTTTGACAGCAGTTCATCGCAAGGCATCGTCATGGTCTGGGCTCGTGAGGTATGACCGCATAGGTTCGGTTGATATGATAAAGACCCTCAAGTTTGCATGTTGGTGGAGTATCATCAGTATAATAATCAATTTCATCACTTAATTCACAAGGGTGCTGTCCTGCACACCCACCGAACACGCACAATGGCCATCACCAACACCACGTCCACCGTCCAGGCAATTTTCGCCCTCCATGTCGTTACAGCAGGCGGCTCCATTATCCTCATTCTGGCCGCTCTTGCGTTGTTCGGTCGCCAGCTCGTCGGCGGCCCTGGACGTCCACGTACATTCAAGAAGTTTAACAGGTCAACTCTGAACAGGCACAGGTACATCAATCCATGCCCCTTCTATCCAATGTCAAATCAACTAACACACAACAGTTCCACGGGTACACAGCTCTTCCTGATCATGGGTCTTACCACCCTTATGATCGCCTACGCCGCGCAATCCTCTATCGTGGCCCTTCAGTCCCGCCTCCCCTCCCCCTTCTACATCACCTCCGCCTACGCCTACCCCCAGTACACCGAACCCTTCGGCAACAACGACTCCATCAAGTATGGAAAGATCATCTCTATCCTCTCCTTCACCTACCAAGGCGCCATGATCATCATGAACGCCTGCATCGTCGGCGCCATCTGGATCCACGCCAACCACGTTCAAAACAACGGCACTGGCATCAAGGAGCCTGGTGTCCTGTCTTGGGCTTTGAACGGCTTCTGGATGTTGGCTATCCTTGCTCTTGGCTTTGCTAGCTGGGCTGTTGGTCTTGCGCGCCGCGGTAGTGGAAACTCGGCGTTGGCGTACCCCAGTCTTATTGCTGTCGACTACATGGTGAGGACACTGTATGTTGTTTACGTAGCCACTGTTATCGCTGCGTCGACTAGTGCTACTCTTGAGGCCATTCTGTGCTGGATTGGGATCAAGAAGAACGGTGTTGTCGGTGTAAGTTTACCCCCCTCCTTCTGTGCAAATGCATGTACTGACGACATCTAGAACCGTTCCAAGTCAGCCCTCACACGCTTCGTCATGCTCGTCACCCCCATCGTCTGGGTCCGCAACGCCTTCTCCATCGCGCAGCTCGTCCTCCTCTACCGCAACACAAACAATTACTCACGCACCACCAACCAGGCGCTCGCCTTCCTCTTCATCATCTTCGGCGAGCTATGCGACCTCGGTATCTTCGCTCTTGTTCTGCTCGGCGCCTGGAGCTTCGGCCGCAAGGGTGACCAGAGGCCCGAGGTTGTCAAGGAGGCTAGGTACAGCGAGAGCATGAGGGATAGCGCGTACATCGCCAACCCCAATGCTGCTTATGTTGCCGACCACGATACTGCTTACGTTGATGGACCTGCTGGACCTGCGTTTGAGGCGGGTAGGGGTCCTACTTACATTCCCCATGTTAACTAAGGGAGAGTTGGTGTGAGTGTATGATTAGGTGGTGGTGGTGGGAGTGATTTGTTTTGAAGCGTACTAGCGAGTATACAGTAGTAATGATTAATGCTCATCTTTTAAACAAGTTCACGATATATTTGTCCGTATGTGACGATAGTCTGATCTTGTATACACATAAAAAACAGCACCAGATGTTATTGTGTCTCATTAGGAGGGCCTAGCGATGAGTATACTGACCCAGTTGTTCCGTGAACATTTGTCTGTATGCATGCGGATTTGAGATAGACAGAGTTGAATCGGTCGAAACTCTCATAGTGTCTAAGCAGCTCGCACGATCCTATCCGTCAAGTCTACGTCCGCCACGGTAGCCGCGTCCACCTCCGCGTCCATTAGGAGAACCCCTACCCCGACTACCGGCCCTGATCCGTTCCAAATTGGGAAATTGTTCTTGAGATTCTTGGACAGGTGAGCCGGAAGACTTTGATGGAGAAGAGCTAAGGATATCCGAAGTCCTATTGTGGCGTCAGCCCCATTCTGCACATCTCATGATGCCGCTTTACTTTGGTTGTTCGGTAATGCCGCAAGGTTTGTCTCCGTGAGAATGATATGCGCAATTGTTCGCTTGAATCCGCACGGGGAAGACGGCGCCATCGACTCTGTACCGCGTAGAGAGACCAATGCAAACATCGCGAACGAAATTGGCAGGCAGCTTTGCGATAACGGAAGTCCACCAGACATGACTGGTTCTCCAGACAGTGATGTCTACCAAGAGCTTTTGAAGCGGGTTTCCTTCGCTAGTCTTGTCATCGACAATGTTGATCCATGATGACAGGAAACTTGTGCGTGGTGCGTCATCTGCATGGCGATCCCACTCAATCAAGCCATCAATAATGGTATCTCGATAGCTCGCATCTTGAAGGTAATCGCCGAGGAGATAGCCACGCACGAGACTCGAGCTGACGCCGTTGGAACCGCTAACTTCTGAAGGTATGGCACAAAGAAGACCGGAGTAGAGCCAATGGGTGTAGATCTGGAAATCTATCGCGTCGCACTCTGGAAGTCGAACGACGCGTTCCAGTGACTCGCGCCATGGGTGACGAAAGGCGGTCTGAAAGAATGCGGATGATGCTCGGATGGGATCTTCGTGGACAGTGAAATCGGTGTGGTTGGGTTCACGCCCAACGCGCACCGTGACGACCTTGGTTCCCATGCTACTTTTGTTAGCTGCTGGATCATCTGGGTTTGATGTTGACTTACCTAGGCATTTTGGACTGCGAGTAGAGCGGCATTGTGGCGACCTTTGGCTGGAGGTTGAGAAATGCTAGTGCTGTTACTGCCGCCGCTGCGGTCGGCGTTGTGTCGCAGCGATGCAGCTTAACCGCGTTGTCAGTAGAGGTAGAAGGATCGGAGCTGGGGCTCCAGAGAAATTATCTGAGTGGGGGTGGTGCGGTACCTTGGATTATTTCTCACTAATTAGGAAAGAGCGCCCTGCGACTGCCTCACCTTCACCTCACTATTCACAGCTTAAAGTATTTTGCATGATGAACAACACCTTTTGTACGCGCCTTGTAGCTGTTTTAGCAAATCATAATTTCGCCATCGATGATGACGGGTAGTCCACATTGATACCACGTGGTCTTCATCACCCTCCGTTTCACCCAAGCACCGCTTGACAGTCACGCCACACTTCTAGTCATACCAGACTGTATAACACCCGAAGAGTCTTCCATACAATGCTCATCCTATCCTGAAGCTTGTCGCTTTGCATCCGGTGACTGGGCTTCGTCAGAAGCTGGGCGTTTTGTTGGGATAACGCGAGGCCTAGACCAATTTAGCTGCGGTCATGTCATGAACAGAACATATTACGTACGTGTCAGCTTTCTTCCTGTAGCAAGGCTTCTCGTCGCCGTGACAGTGGTACTTGCAGCTCGTGTCCCACCCATCAAGTGGTGACTTACCAGGAGTCCCAGAAACAAGCCTGCTGGACACAGCGAGAAGAAGATCCATTATATAGTCAGGATGCATAGTATCTCGATCGGTCTTCAGTCTCAGGACATGAAATTCTCGCATGTCCCAGACAACGAGATCTACGACAAGCTTTCTAATCGGGGACTGATCTGGTGTTTTATCGTAGAAGTCTGGACCGTAACTTGCTGGGAACTTGGAGCCATTACGGTGTAAGTCGGCCGTGCATTCTATGAGAGCATCATTGATAGAGTCTCTAAAGTCGTTGTCGAGTAGATAGTGACCTAGAACAGATAGGTTGGGTAGCCGGAGGATCTCTGAGTACAAGCGTGCCTCGATCGATTTGTTTCCATCGGCGCAACCGGCTTTGGTGTGAACAACGCCCGTAAGAAGCCACTGGAGATAGGTACCGAAGGTCTTTTTGTCGAATTCGGGTAGGGCGATGACGCGCTCTTGCGATTCTTGCCATGGTCCCCTCATAGCTGCGTCGGCGAACTCGGACGAGGCACGGATGCGGCCTTCAGGAACCATGAACACGGCATCGCCATTAGGACCAATTTTGAAGGTAATCATGTTCTCGTTGGCACTGCTCATTGTTAATTCGTCAGTTGATGTGTGCGACTCCGCATTGTACTTACAAGGTAGCGTCCGCTTCGAAACCCCTCTGCACCATATTTGAGTCTTGCAGCTGACGTACCGTATGCGAGTGGGTGTTTTAAAGAGGAGAATGTCCGGTATTCAATCATCCAGGAAGTCGGGAGCCCAGGCGCCACAAAGTGAGAGCGTGTCGCGCTTTCCGTGGCCACTCACCTCACCCAGCATCTCTCGCCTCACCACCTGCCCCGGCACTGTTACGTCTACGACAAAAGATCTTTACACAGCTGATCAATGATGGATGCATTTCAATACGCTCGCTCGCTAACCAGACAATAGACACAAGAAATGATAAATCGCTCAACGACAGAAGCGCGCGCCATATCAACGCACACGCTGGGTATCTTACAAACATCCAAAAGGTCATGCCATGCCCGGCCGTATCCAGAAGGAAAGAAAACCTTACCAATCATTCCACGTCTCGAGACCGCATCAAGCGACCTAAAAGCCCTCAAGCATATGCTCCTACCCGGTCGTCGCCATGGAAGAACCCACTCCCATCAAATCCTTCCTCCTTCGGCGTAGCCCATACTTCTGGCGAGACATCGTCGTAGCTCGGCTTGCGGGCCAGGTCTTCAGAGTAGACGCTCGCGTCGTCGTTGGCCCATCGCTGGTTCCTGTCGTGGCTGGGCTGGCCGTAGACGATATTGCGGTCGTGCGCTGGAGCTCGCGGTGTGGAGCAGCTTATCCGCTGATCGCCTTCACGCGAGATGATCAAGGTGTCGGGCGAAGGAGTAGGATACGACGGCGATGTGGCAGTCGCCGAAACGATGAGCTTGTTCACCAGGGCATGCAAGTCCGACACATCGTGCTGCAGAGTGCGAACCTGCTGTTCCAAGGCCTTCCTCGCGCTCCTCTCGTGTCTGAGCGCCTCATAGACGTTCCGCAGCGCTCGCGCATTCTCCTCGTTGCTTCCAGTGTGAGGAACGGGAGGTCCGGCAAGCGTTGGAGAACCAGGCGCAGGCTCAGGCTCAAGGGTCTCACTACTTGATTGGACGATGAGCTCTTGATGAATGCTCGGTGCCGATCTTGAGTGAGAGCGCGATGCAGACGCGGACGAACTCCGGTTCCTTGATCGCAGGTTGCGAGGTGCGTTTTCGAGGATGATGGTTTGCCGGTTGTTACGGGATGACATCCGGCGGGTGAGTGTTTCGAGATTAGAGTACCTGGATTCAAGATCTTGAACGCGATCCTCGATGGGTATGCGATGTTGGCTCTTCGCTGGTGGCGGAGGCGGCGGCGAAATGCTTCGGACTTGCGGTGATTCTGGGATAGTTTCTTCCTTGGGTCCAAACAACGCATTCTTCAGGTCACCAAAATTGAAGGCTGAGACTGGGGGCTGAACACTACGTTCTTGCTCGCGGTTTGGCTCTTCCGTAATCGGCGTCGCGGTCTGCGATTCGTCCGCTTGAACGAGCGTCGCGCTCATCTCGTTGAACGACTCGTTGTCTGGTTCTCGGATCATGGGCTCTTGCATCGGCACGGTGCGGACCGTCTCTACAGTCTTCGCTGTTTGCGGTCTACTATAGATGCTGCCGGACATGTAGCTCTCCCTCCAGAACTTGATCTCCGCACT
The DNA here is from genome assembly GCF_024043165.1 of Alternaria incomplexa. Lineage (NCBI taxonomy): Eukaryota > Fungi > Ascomycota > Dothideomycetes > Pleosporales > Pleosporaceae > Alternaria > Alternaria incomplexa. The sequence continues at coordinate 115,366 of NW_026249875.1, forward strand.
CCTGCCTCTCTCCGTCGAGGCGCGCTCTTTTGCGAGATTGTGAAGAGCATCTGCACTTCTTGATCTCCGTCTGTCGTGTTTGGACGTTACTGTTTGAGTCGGGCTAGACAGTGCGATACCGATACCGGGAGACATCTCATCTTCTTCAGCCTGTTCGTCCCACGCTGCCAGCTTTTCCCGAGGCTCGTCGAAACTGTGTCGATGAGTAATGGCACTTGGTACAGTGGGCAGCGTGGCTCTTCGGCGACCGAGATCCGGCCTGTCCGTATCGAATGTAAGGTACTCTTTCGGCGGACTTGCCGGCGGCGCATTCACGTTCATGGGGTACGGGAGATGTTGGCCTAGCGGATGTAATGGCTGTAGCTCCTCCACTGGCAGATCAGATATCCGAGGATTGGACGGGGGTGTCCTTGGTTCTCTTGGTGGTGTTGATCTCAGCATGGTAGTGTCCTGTTCTTCGTCAGATTTCATTCGTCATGCTGTTCTAGACAAACTCACACTATGGTGGTAGCTGTGGCCACGCTGCATTGGCTCTTCTTCCAGATCGTCCGCTCGGTCCGGGCCTTTTCGCCCGAACATCTTACGGAAGACATTTCTGAGGCCGCTCTTGCGCTTATTCTTTTTCTGCGCAGCTTTACCGGCGCTCTCTGGCGTGGAGCGAAACGGCGACGGGGAAGCGATTGAAGTCGATGGCACAATGCTTTCGCGCTGTACTTCGTCCAAGTGTCGCACTCTTGGCGGGGATCTTGAAGAAATCGGGCGCTCGGGAACAGCCGAATCGCGCTGGGGCTGCTGCTCTCCCACAGGATTTGATCGCAAGGCTGACATATGCTGTTCAGGCACAGGCGGAGGAGACTGAAGTGGTCTTGGCGGGGTTTGCGGCCTTTCATACTGCTCTTCTGGCGCGTCCTGCGGCTGCAGTGTCCGGTCCAGCGCGCCATTTGCCGCGTACTCCTTCTCTTCCTCTTCATTCAACGGCACATCCTCGGTAATAGGGATCGGCCCGCTAATTTTTAAGTTCCCTCTTCTGATAGCCTCAGCCTTCCAGCTGGAGCGCTCAAGAGGCGAGGGCGAGGGCGTCGACGCACTCATATCGGCGACGACAAAGCCTTCTCTTTGAAGCATATGGATGCTGCGATGTTTTGGATTCCGAGTGTTGGGCACTGTTGGCGAATGCGCTTCTGCGGACGAGTTCTGGAAATTGCGCTTAGGCGAGGTTTACCGGGATGACCCAGCGAGCGTGAGGATCTCGACTACCATCACCGATGTTGCGAAAGCAGTTGATGGATAAGAAGCAAAGCAAAGGCGGACCGGAGCGACAAGCGCGGCAAACGTCCCTCCTCCGAAAATAGATGCAAGGCAAGAATAGGCAATAAGGAATTAACAACGATAGCCCCCAAGACTCGAAAGAAGCGAACTCGATCAGAAAGAGCGACGAGGTTAAACAATAGAGAGACGTGCCACAGACGACGTAACGAGAAGAGCAGCAAAAGAACGGGGGGCGGCGCTCTTAGGGTCTATGTATCAGACCGAGAGCGTCATGTACCCTTTGGACAAGGGTGCCAATAGAGTGGGGAGGGTTAGTCGGATGGGGGGCGCGGCGGGAAGGAGGAGGCTATTATTGATGGCGCATTTGCGAATCAAGCAGTATGACCGGCATTACCTTTGACCACAACACAACGGGGGCTGGGGGGCTGCAGCAACAAATAAAGGCCTGATCGCTGCTGCACAAGCGTTGCATGAGAGGCCAACAAGTCGGACCACTGCGCGAACGAACGACGTGCAGGTTGTTGGCGATGGGGCTGTGGGGTTTTGCGTCCAGTACAGCTGCATGTTTTCGCCAAAGCGGACTGTTGCAATCGATACGTTCGTTGGCTGCAGCACGGCACGCGCAGGCGCGCTCGGCCACTGTCCTCTTCAGCCCTTCTGAAACATGCGGCTAACACGTCTTGGACCTCAGCTTCCCTGTCGACCTCTCAAACTTACCACTCGTCCAGAACCGCCATCTCAAATCCCAGTAAAGCCGTCGCAGAGCTAATCCTTCTGCGTCTACAAATAGCGGCTTGCAGCACTGACCGAGGCGTTCCACGAACCCTCCTCTTGTCGCGTCAGGTCTGAGCTCGAGAAGACATGGGGTCGCCAGGACGCATGTCATGTCATGGACCCTCGGCCGTGCAGACTAACAGGAATCCTTGCTCCAGCCTGCATTAACGCGTTTGAGGCTGTCCGCGGACTAACTCCGACGACGGCCTGATTGGGGCTCATTGCTCTGGCCCACACCACACCGTCTATCACGACTGTTTGGTACTCTACTGCACGCGTTACCTGTTGACGATGTACGTTGATGTAAACATGATTAATAGGGGAGGCTGGTCGACGGTAGCCGAAGGGTCTCGAAAGACGTTGACAGAAGCGACGTCGCAAGCGCTGGGCGCCGTTTTGATGAAGTTTCCGGCCTGCGCTGATTGCTCGATAGTATTGCGCCATGTATTGATGGTCACGACTCGCCACCACACACACTTTATCCTGCACGACACCGTTCAGCATAAAGAGTTTGAGAGAATGAGCGCATTACTCGCTGTCTATTCTGCGCGCTCTTTTGGTCCTTCTCGTTTCTCTTTTGCGCATATATGTAATCGCATGCAAGCCCTGCTTCGCCGTCTTACCACCGTAGTCTCATGCCGCATGCCACTTTGGCGATGACATTCGGCGTATGTAGGTGTTTTGGCGCGAGCTGTCTCGACTCGCGACTTTGACGCGGGACTACTGCAGCTAAAATCACGCCGCATGCCATGGCTGCAGTATCGCGCTTCGCTTGCGAACCAAACCATAGCGCTGAGACCATGTCCTCCCCACACCACTCCAACATGTAGTAGCGAACCACAACTCCGACATTGTTTGTTTGGGAGCCCGTGACAGCGCATGTGTTACAGCCTCGCTTGCTTACACCCCTCATCCGCCGTTTTCTTGGTCTACGTAGACGTCTGCCAAGTTCGGATACCTGAGATCGGCGTGGTCTTCTAGATGCTGCATCCAGGCTTTTAGAAACTTGGAGCCCCTGTGAATCAATCAAGTCAGCAACAATGCACGGCGCTGTGGTGTGACGAGCGTATAGAATCCTCCGCCGTATAACAGGGTGCCGAGGGACTGGTCTCGGTGTGGGTGACGAAGGGTTCCTGTGTGACAAAGCAAGGGGGCGTGTCACGGCAGTTTCGAGTTACGCGGGTTTCAGATTTGCTTGTTCGCAAAGACCACGTCCCGACGCCCACGTTCTCGGGTATGACCGAAGTCCGCGACTCCGCGATGACGATGAGGTATCGGCTGTGGGACCAACAAGGAAGGGTAGTGATGCTGGGGACATGAATTGGGAACGAAGAGGGTACGTACTTGCTTATTGTGTCTGAGTCTCCGATCACACAAAGATGTCGCTTTGGGCGTGTCATTGCAACTGCGCCCTTCATTAGCACCTGCAGCCACGTGTTCATGCGTAGATATTGCGGCGAGTCGGTAGAGTAGGAGCTGACGTACCGTTGAGCCGTCTCTTCTCGCCCAAGAAGCCCACCTCATGCTCTGGATTGCTCCGTACTGTGCTGACAATGACGGCTTCCTTCTCGCGGCCTTGGAAGCCATCCACGGATCCTAGTTCGATACCAGGATACGCCTCTTTGAGCATTCCAGCAAGCAATGCGAGCTACCATTGTTAACATCCAACCCCACTATACAAAGTTGACGCGCATTGCACACGCATGATGAGCAGGGTGGAGAGACGCGTACCTGTGCATTGTATGGCGTAACCACCGCGATGTCTTCCGCTTTAACGCCGGCTTTGATCAGATTCGCGACATGCATCTTCACCAACGCTGCTTCTGCCTCATTAGATTTGCTATCGCCAAGACTCATGCCTTTCCCGCCCTTGCCTATCACACCCTCGTCTTCAATCTTCTCAGGAAAGTCACCGCCCTGAGTGTCCCAGAAGACGAGCGGCTCTTGTGTATCTTCAGTTTCTTCGACGTCGTACTTCAAGTCCTTCAGTAGACGATCCTTGACGAAGTCTGCTGCGATAAGTTTCGAATCGTATAGTTCGTCTGATGGAAATCGCATTATCTTCTCATGCATGCGATATTGCGTCGTTAGCATCCGCTTGATCGACGGTCCATGTAGAGAAAGTAGCCTGTCGAAAAGAGTTGTTTCGAGCGTCATGCCGGTAATCAGTTTGCCAGCGGGTTTCTCCGCGCTATCGTCACTCTTGCTGGCTTCCTTCTTGGCCGCTTTCGTTTGTTTCGAGTTGAGAGACTTGATAGTGGGTGGTAATTGGAGGTGGTCGCCGGCCAACACCAGCTTACTTGCCTTGACCCACAATAAAGGCACCCAGCATTGAGCCTCTAAAGCCTGACTGGCCTCATCCACGATGACGACGTCGAACTCTTGACCTTTTAGATGGAAGCCACCCGCGCCATGCAGCGTCGCAAGAACGACCTTACTGCCGGTCACTAGGTTATTTACACATCCTTTTTCTCGCTCTCTGTACTCTTGTCGGAGCTCCTTCAGCTCGGTGTAGATCTGACGGCGCTCTTTGGCGTTGCGTGTCTTACGGATAGAAGATTGTTTGTCATCCATTTCTTTGCGAACGTCCTGGACCAACGCGGCTGCTTCTGACGTGCGTGTGAGAACATCGAGAGAATGATTCAAGACGGACGGTAAGAGGCGTGCTGGGTGTCCGAGGCGCACCATAGGGACCTTGTGAGATGCTAGACGCTCGACAATGTTATCTACGGATATGTTTGATGGCCCGCATACCAGCAAGCGAAGCTTCTGCTTGAGCAATTGGAGGATAAGCTCAATCAGAGTGTGCGTCTTGCCTGTGCCTGGAGGGCCATGGATCAGCGCGACCTCTCGGGACGCTAGCGCGAATCTGATGGCCTCTTGCTGGCTGTCATTGAGGGATGGATCGTTCCACTCGAGCTTATGGAGGGGGTTTGATGGATCGTTCAGGTCTGAAGGTAAGGGCGTAGGCGATGCCTGTCCAAAGAGTACGCGCATGAAGGGTGTGTGCTCTTGGTCCCCAAGCTTCTGTAGCCTATTCATCGTTTGGTTCATCCTATCATATATAAGTTCAGGGAGAGGTTGAAAGGGTGCATTCAGCAAAGACGTACCTCTTGTAGGTGACGTCGTTCGCCAATTTGACTCTATTACATGTATCAGCCTCATTATGCCCGACACAGCCGCCCACAATGTGTAAACTAACATCCATAGCTTGCCGCCAGTAGGCACATCTGCGTCCTCTTTGTCCAGTACAATTTCTACATTCTCCCTGCGTACCCTGAGAACTACGCCCGAGGCGCCTTTCTTCTCGAGCTCCTTCTTTTCCGTCTTCTTCGCGCTCCCGCTGGGCTGGTCTTGAACCGCAACTATATCGCCCACACGTATGCCATGCTCAGGGATGTCTGGCTTCTCGCCTTTAGCCACGACTGCCGAATCTAATCCCAGCTCGACCACGGTCTTGCCACCCAGCCCTGTCCGTATAGAAGATATGTTAAGGTTTAGGATCGCGAGACCGGCGCGTGAGAGGGCGGTAGGCGTGTGTGACGAGAGAAGCGCGTTTGTTTCGGAGAGCTCGGCTTGAAGCTCGGCATCGAGCAGGATGAGCTGCGAGGCGGCGAAGGACGGGATATCTGTAGGGTTCGGCATCGCTACTGGTGGCTGAGTATGTGGATGTGGGGTGGTAAGTTTGCGTCAGAGTTGATCAATTGCTGATCTGAGAAGCTTCGTTGGAATAGCAGAACCTCGCGCTACTTCAAGCAAGTTGGGACATTATACTCGTGTAGTAGTTCGCGCGACGACTTGCTACTGGCCAAGGGCACCGCAATGGCTGTTGTGTATCTGCAGTGCGCGCCGACTGCGAGAATGTTTAGGCCGAGCTGCTATTACGTCATGACTCTAACCCGTTTCGGATCGTCACCAGCAAACTCCACTGGCCGACGCGCAAGGAAGTGAATTTATGCTCAACTCAGAGAAGACTTATTTACGCACCCTTCTGAGCTCTACACCCATTCTCAAGCCTGATTGTTGTACTCGTGAGCAAGTTTGTTTGACTACCTAGGTACTTCAATTTGGTGCATACGCACGAACTCATCGCAAAGCTCAGATTCTACTTGGGTGGCCTTGATTAGCCCAGCTACAGCCCAAAGCTTTCTGATACTACTTAGGTACAAAACGCGCCAGCGAGTGTAACGCAAATTCAGCACCTTACATATCGTTGACATGCCCCATACAGAAGCCAGTGAAGTTATACAACCAGAATTCCGTTTCTTGGGCACCCTTGATGACCAGGCTGGTCTGATTCCGCTTCAGCCACCTTTCATCCAGTTCTTTGTCTGTCGCAACTCCTATCCACCGACTGGGGGGCGGTAATTGCCACCACTGGCTGGAGTCCGCACATGCCAAATTTGTCCCTAAGTCCGCACTGGTGTACAAGCCCGTGGGACTCTTATTCGTTTCTATACTTGCAATAACGATGAGGACCACCATAAGACCCATGAGCAGCACAGTATAGATCCGGTACCATGTACTCGAGATACAGGGTAAAATCGTAGTCGTCGTTTGACCGCGAATGAAGTAGAAGGCGTACAATGCGAGAGAAGCGGTGATAAAGACGAAGTAAAACAATCCGAGCAGGAAAGTCGTTGTAGTGAAAAACGTGTCTCCTAATACTGGGGTGAAGATGAGGAGAGCCAATGTCCAAACACCTCCGAGAAGAAGAAGGAAGAAGGTGCGAAAGAGATGGCTTTTCCAGGATGCTGCGGGAGACTTGAATCCAGCTGTTTCATATGGCGCTGTTATGAGCGGTTCCAATGCTGTCGGTTGTTGATCGGGTTCCATGTCACTGTCCTTTGGCAAGAGAGTCCGGTGCGTCTGCACGATGGTCGTGACGTTCCGCAAGCCACTTCGCTGGTATACAAAGTCCTCTGTTAGCCACGTAGCAGCGCATAATCGCAAAAGACCCAGAATGGCCAACGGGAAGAAGACGGCGTCGATGCCGAATCCTATAGCGACGCCGGGAAGAGCGGCTCCGGACATGGCACCAATGAGTAAATAGAGTGCCGACACGCCTTGAAGTGTTGTGATGACGGTTTTCAATGTTGTCAATGAGGCTACTTCAACGTGGGTGTGCTCTGGCAAACGTAAGCAGTGCGGAGCACAGGCCGTAACCATCTCTTCCTCGCCATTCCATCCGTTCGAGGTCCAGAATATCGCGTTGGTGGCTGCTAAATCATGACGACTCCACTGGACAGCGCGAGTGCGCCGATCGGCTATCGCGGCGTATCTCCAGATTATAGATGTCGGGTTGTAGCTGCACAGCCGATCGTACCACCTAGGGCGTCGATCGGTCAGATACGTTATTGTAGGTGTGCCGGATACAATGTGCTAAAGCACAAGTTCCATCAGTACTTCATCTTCATGCAGGAGCATAGTCCAGGTTGAACTTACCGCGATCAATGGGGTAAGACACAAAGTGAATAAGGAGACCCACTCGGTAAAACTAACACATTGGCTGTTGTAGCGGATGGGCTCAACCTCGATGTTGAAATACGGCATTGGAAATGATGCGGCCGAGACATTCACGCAGGAGAATTCGCTAGGGATGACTGAATCTGTTCTTTAGGCCCCCGATGACCGGGAAATTAGGTACGCACGTAAGCACGCACAGTGACACCTACCACCGCGTAATATCGGATGCATGTAAGCGCTGGTTATATGTACCATCCCTCGTGGGACCATGACTTCGCTCTGTTTGACCTCAAACCTTGAATGTATCTCGATATGGACACAAAGCTATATCCATAGATGTGCCAAGAAACTACCCAGCGAGAGGTTTGCGTCCGTAGCGAAGTATCATGTGTCGCCTCAGCAGATAGCTACCAAGAGAGACAGTGGCAGCGCTCATTCTTGATACCGTATACGTAGCTCAGACGTCGGAAGTAGGTGTGCTCCATCGCAGCAGTTTGAGATCGTGTTCCTCTGCCATCTTTTAGATGAGGCCAAAATGATGGAACAGTCCTAGTGGCTGTTTTGATGCTGGTTACGTGTTCTGTGCGACTGAAAATGAGTACCGGCCTGTTTATATCGTTTTGATCGCAAGTCCAGATAGCTCATAGCAAATCCGACAGTCGTGATGAAAATTGAAGTGTTAGTGTTGCATTGGGACCAAGCCTCGATTGAGTCGGAGATAACGCTTAGTAATCCCGCACTGGCCCCAAAGCTTGGAAATCTGAGGTACTCTCGCGTGCCTCGCATCTGAGCTTTGTACACGGATGCGACTCCCAACATGCGGACTCGCATTGTTGAGAAATTCGACAGCATTATTCTTTCCCTGTATTCCTTTGCATCCGATCCCACTGAGTCTGTGGGGCGTATGGCCACGTCATAGCAGCCTTCCAAGCTTGTTTGCCTTTATCACACGAGCTCAGCGAGCGCGCCCATACCGAATGCACAGTAAATTTCATTCCAAGATTTGTCAAAGCTTTCGATACGGATGAATACGCTCCGCTAGCATCAACTACCGTTACCGGCTCCACGCCCATCAGCCATCGGAGTGCACCCGGGCGTTGGCGCGGTGCGCTGAGTTCTCGAAACCTCTCAGAGTCTTCTCACATGCAATTTGAGTTTGCGTAAGTTTGTGGCGCCTCTCTACTACCGAGGCGTCAGCCTTGCCCGCAAGTAAGGCGCTGAACACCAATATATCGAGCGATGGATTCGCCGAGATCGTGGGGAGACCCATCGCGATACCCCGCCTTTTGTCCACGCGGGGCGAAGTAGTTACCCCTTGAAAGGTAGCATCTCCGTCATCAGATTACAAGCCAACGGTTTATGGCTGGTTCCCGAACGTGTTAACAACGATGGCGATTCAGTCGATACACCCACCCACAGACCGGGAGAATGCATCCGTTTGCGGTCCGGCAGTCAATGCCACTCTTGGCGTCGATATCCTACCTTGCACGTCCCTCCACTACACATCTCATAGTCGGTGCACTCAGGTTAGTCGCGTTTTGTCGAAAGCGCAAACAGAGAACGTTCCGAGGACGGCTTGTGTAAAGACTGATGTGGCGCAAAACCATAAACTCTGGATTACTACTCGTCCGCTAGATGCGCCGACACCTCATGACCAGCTGCCTAGACAATACGCGCCGGAAGCTATCTACCAACGATCCAAGCCTATTGTGGCTCTTTCCCCTGGCTGACGCTCTGAAGTGCGAGTTCGGATAGGTCAGCGCACGATGTTCTTCATGCACCGTGTCACCTCACAAGGCTGTCAGACCCCACTTCCATCAAAATGAGAGCGATCTGCAACCCAAAATTCCGGGAGGATGCTATTGAAGCATGGGTGTATCTGCAGCCACGGCGGCCTTTGAGCTTACGTTGAGTCTTTCCAAATCGCTCTTCGTCCGGACGCAATAGACTTCGACATTGTCCGAGGCTCGTTGTGAAGCGTAGTCTCTGGCTTGTGACATCTATTCCACCGGGCGAGTTAAGTATCGTGCGTTGCACAGCGATGGTAGAAGCATTCACTAGAAGCAAGAACTTCATTTGATTCGACAACCACGAGTCGAACGCACAACTACTCACTATGAAGCTGGCAACCCTTCTTTCGTTGCTTCCATTGGCTCTAGCAGTCCCAGCTCCGCTGGAAAAACGAGCAAACCCTACCGTCGTTGCTCCCTCGCCTCAAGCCACGGTTGCTGGCATCAACGTATTGGGTGTTGAGTCCTTCAAAGGCATACCATACGCACAGCCTCCGATCGATCAGCTACGACTAAAGCCACCTCAGCCCATAACTTCCTCCCTGGGAAAGGTCGACGGAACCGGCATTCCAAAAGCATGCCCACAGTTTTTCTTCAGCATAGATGAGAGGAATATCCCCACCAACGTCTTAGGCACTATCCTAAACCTACCACTTCTTCAGACCGTCACAAATGCTGGAGAAGACTGCCTTACTATCAACGTACAGCGCCCCGCTGGTACCAAAGCTGGCGACAAACTTCCGGTACTATTCTGGATCTTTGGTGGCGGTTTCGAACTTGGATCTACTGCAATGTACGATGGAACAAGCCTTGTAGCCGAATCAGTCGCTCAAGGCAAGCCCATCGTATTTGTTGCGGTCAACTATCGCGTGGGCGGATTTGGCTTCATGCCTGGGAAAGAGGTATTAGCCGATGGCTCCGCCAATCTAGGGCTACTAGACCAACGATTGGGCTTGGAATGGGTTGCTGACAACATTGCCGCATTCGGAGGAGACCCTGAGAAGGTTACGATCTGGGGGGAGAGTGCAGGTGCCATCTCTGTGTTGGATCAGATGATGCTTTACGATGGCGACAACAACTACAATGGCAAGCCGCTATTCAGAGCTGGCATCATGAACTCAGGTTCGATAGTTCCAGCTGATCCCGTTGACTGCCCCAAAGGTCAAGCCATTTACGACAGGGTATGTGTTCAATCCTACTCGTTGCTGCTAAGCACAATGCTAACTACTTGCAGGTCGTTGAAGCAGCTGGATGTGCCAGCTCTGCCGATACCTTGGCGTGTCTCCGCACAGTGCCGTACACCAAGTTCCTCAATGCCGCCAATACTGTCCCGGGTATCTTGGGCTACTTCACGGTCAATCTTTCCTACCTCCCTCGCCCTGATGGAAGGGCCCTCTCGGATTCTCCCGATGCCCTTGTCAAAGCTGGAAAGTACGCCAAAGTACCTTTCATCGTTGGTGACCAAGAAGACGAGGGTACTCTCTTTGGTCTCTTCACTTCGAATTTAACTACGACCAAAGAAGTAACGACCTATCTCTCAACCATCTTCTTCCAGAATGCTTCACCAGCGCAAGTCGAACAGCTAGTAGGCAGCTACCAAACTATCACCGAGGACGGCTCGCCCTTCCGCACCGGCCTGCTCAACAACTTCTACCCGCAATTCAAGCGCGTCTCCGCTATTCTCGGCGACGTCACCTTCACCCTCACGCGTCGCCTCTTCTTGGAAGTCACCGGTCAAGTCGCACCCGATGTACCATCCTGGTCCTATCTCGCGACATACGATTTCGGTACACCCATTCTAGGAACATTCCATGGCTCCGACATCCTGCAAGTTTTCAATGGCATCTTGCCCAACAATGCCGCGAAGACTATTAGAGGTTACTACTACTCATTCGTCTACAACTTGGACCCCAATGAGGGCAACACTTTTATGGACTGGCCGAAGTGGAGTGGGGGCAGGAAGCTGATCAACTTTGGAGCGAATAAGAACAGCTATCTCGATGACGACTTTAGGGGTGATACACACGACTTCTTGGCGCAAAACGTAGCGAGTTTGAGGGTCTGATCTCGATGATCTACATAGCACCTGACCTGCATGAATCCTTCGAAGTTGGGCATAGCAGCAAAAAGAAAAATGAACAAAGTTTTACTCAATCACCCCTTTCGCTCCCATGACCCACCACTGATGGTTTGTTGTGAGCCGCATGACTCAACTACGTTGCTATCCCCATTGTTTTTTCACAGGCCGCAAACCGCCAAGTGCGTTTTCAGGCTTTTCGCCAATCTTTCCTTCGCAAATCTCGAACACATCTCACTGCAGAATGACGATCATGGTCCCATTGATGGGCGGAGATACCACGGGTTTACTATGGAAATTGCACGGACGTTCTATGGATCCAGCTCTGAGAGCCGTGCACACGCGTCACCTTCTCACAGCATCGCGTTGAACGGAGCAGCCACGCGTACGAAGATACCGAGTGGATTCCACTGACGGCGTAATGGGTTTTCTTCGCACCGGCTTATCAAACCCATGCCAAAGGTATATGTGAATATGAAGTTGATCTCGAAGTTTCTAGGCTTATCGGCACACAAGCAACGCTTTGACGTACGTGTTGTATTCAGCAAGAACATAGAGCTAATAGATGTCGCAAACAAAAGCGAGCGTGACTGAGGATCAGGTACCGAGAAGGAAAAGACCTTACCAAACAAATCAGCGAAAGAAATACCGAGGAAAGCTGTTTAGCATCTCTCTACCGCATCGTTGGCGATAGCTACCAGTCACACGTAACGACGGCATGACGATAGATGCCCATCATGGAATCTGAACAGCCCTCAGCTCCACTCTTATATCTCACCTCCTCCGCTTTACACTTGATCTCTCGGTCCTTGGGCAAAGCGGGTTCGCCTTGCTTTGTAGGTGGTGCATCCCAATCTTGGCACCAAAGAGATCCAGGATTGGTTCCATCGTTGAGATAATCGCAACTACTGCTGTCGATGAGGTTGCCCAGTTCGTACGTACCAGCAGGCCAAGGTGGGTTATCGACATTGCCTTCTGCTGGTACAGTTTTCATGGCTTCCGTGTCAAGACGACATTCGGAGGACTCGCCGTAATCGCTGTTGAAGAACAACCAGGTGTTCTCGTTCGAGATCTCATCGATGTAGTTTTGGAAAATGATAGAAAGCGCTTTGTTCTTGCGGGACGGTGTTGCCGAAGGCACAGGGCTCGGTGAAGTTGGACTCGAGTCGTTCGGGCTTTCGTCGTCGTCGTCGTCGTCGTCGTCGTCGTCGTCGTCGTCGTCGTCGTCGTCGTCGTGCCCATGGGCGGCCTCGTCTGCCCCGTTCCAGATTACACGGATACCGCTGCCAGGAGCCCGTTCCCAACTCGATTTGTCACTGGTCACATAGTCTCGGATAGCTTTGACGCGCTCCACACCAGTCTTGGTATCGTCCCAAGGCTTATTTGAATAGGACAAGTATGTGGCTATGAGACCTGCTACCTGAGGTGCAGCTACATTGAAGTCAACTGTCAGTTCCGAGTGCGAGCCTGCAGAAGAGGTCTACTCACCTAGCGAGGTGCCACTTGCAGTTGCCTTGATCTTGTCCTCCTTGTTCTGGCATTCGATGTCGACGCCCGGCGCATAGATCGTGACGAGTGGACCACCCTGTGAGAAAGCGGCTCGCTTGCCCTCCCAGTCTGAAGCTCCGACGATGATCAGTGGAATATCGTCATCTTGGAGAGTCATTGGAATCTGATCAACATCTCCACGATTCGGTTTCTCGGCATCGTTACCTGCGGCCATCACAAAAGGTACACCAAGTTTGGAAAGCTCGCGCAGATCGTTTCCGTAGAGTAGCTGCATCCTCTCGTCATTCTTAGCTGCCTCGGGTGTGATTCCGCCTTGGCCGATGGCCAAAGACGTGATCACGACACTTCGAGAAGCTCGTCCTTCGTGGGCTTTGATGTCTCTCAGGATCAGCCACATGCCGTTCTCCCAGTCGCCGGTCTTTGGATAGAGCTTTGTTGAAACCAAGGACGCCTAGAAGAGTTCGCGCGATGTCAGCCGACTGTTTCGCATGTATGATCGACAGCAGATCGATGAGTCCTGCGACAAAGAAGCCCAAGACCCAACCTTGGAATGCCAAGTGAATATGACGAAGCCATACTTTTGCGAAAACATACCTCTTTCGCGAGTCCATATTTCTTGCCAACAGCTTTCGAAGCAACTCGAGTCCCGTGTGATGGCTTTTCAACATTGTCATCTGTTTCTGGACTTTGACCCGCTGCAATAGATGAGCTGGACTGGAGAACGCGGTCGTTGTCTGTCTTAAATTCTCGGTCTTCATCCTTCTGCAACGAAACAGTTAGCGATGCAAAGCAGTTGGACTCAAACTTACGTTGATAACCTTGATCTGAATGCCCAAGTCGATCAAATAGACGAATACATCCTCGCCTGGATGCTCGGGGTACACAAAATCGACATGTGTACTTATGTCCATGCCTCTAGTTGGTACACAATTAGCTAGCTGACAGATCATGTGGTGATATATCATACGTACTCATATTGACTGTCCACCACGAGGGCTTCGTCTGCGGTATCCTGGATCATCCACTTCAAATCTCTCGGCACAAGCTTTTCTCTTCGCTCGACGACTTCAGGTCCTTCGCGCATTACGGAAGACGAAAAATCGGATGGTAGAGCCCGTAGAGATCGTATGGGAAGGTCCTCCAACATACCGAAAGTATCTTCGTGATTCTCCACCTCAAGTCTTGCCTCTTCAGTCAGGGTCACATTCCCGTATCCAAGTATCTTGTCATCAGGTCCAATCTGATATATCCAGCCACCATCCGCCACCTTGGATTTCAAGAAGTCATGGTACTGCTTGATGTCCACACCGGCTTTTGCCAGAGCTATCCAGTCCTTGACGTCTCGACGGGAGATGGTGTGTTCTTGCGCATTCCGTGGAGCTTCGTGGCTAGCACTATCGCCTACGTTGTCATCAACGGCAGTGCTATTGTGATCTTCCGGCTCGTGTCGAGGTAAGTGGTCGCTAGCCAGTGCGGGAGTTGCGGAGGTGTCGGTTCGTTGCTCGACGGGAGAGATGTCTTCCCTTCGCTCAAACCCAGCATTATTCTGAGTGTCTCTAGTCGTGGGGTCAGCTAGATACGACGGAACAAATGCTTGCACGGTGCAGAGCAGAAGGCACAGATAAAGAATGCGCATTGTGGTCACGCGAGAAGAGATTCGGGAAAGTAAAAGAAAAGATAGGAAGTGATGTCGGATTCTTGGATGAATGGTATAAGAAATGGTGCAAGTAATGGCGATGTAGTTTGGCCAAACTGGGGATTGTCAAATTTCTTTATACCCAATGTCAGAAGGACCCTCAGCACCAGCGACTTAGGTTTTGCGTCCGAATTTGCGTAATGATGCAAGCAGCGCCCTCATGCTGTTGAGCGGCGTGAGTTCACCAGGGCCTACTGTCTTGAACCGAAACGCCTGTCGTGCAACTATTCACATATGGCATGCCATGGAGTTTACATCCGGCGTGATTCTCAACCATGCAAGGTTCCATTGGAGTGCGGGTAGGCCATTACGGAGACCATCAACTGTGCCAGTTCCGGGGCAGGCACACATATCCATGGAGCTGTTTGATCGGCCTGTAGATGCTTCGATAATCGGGGCGAAAAGTTGCGGCACCGTAATGTTTGACACAGCAGGCAGCAGTTCATAGAAGGGGCCAAATCTCGAGACGAGGCCATGATGTCGTCGGCAAGGTGATGCAGCATGAGTGGAGTTTAGTGGTAGTACAGCGGCCCCAGCATCTTAATAATTGACAAAGAGGCATAGTAAAAAGAAGGACTATGAAACATGAGATGACCAGAGTTGAGACGCACGTCTACGTACTTGTTGGGGGGATTCGCCATGATGGGGCAGCGTGTGGGAAGAATGACGTCGCGGAATGATTTAGAGACGACACGAGAGATGCGGCTTAGCGGCGCGTCGCTAACTAACTCAAAGTCGATTCGTGGTGATGAGGATGTTGGTAAGACGGCAGCGCGGGGCTAAGGTGACGAAGTTCGGCTGATGACGGATGACGTATGTTAGAGAGCTGTGCCACAAGATATTGCAGGTACGCGCTTCCCGCTGTAGATCGAATGCTTCGATTAGATTAAATAGAACTTCGAGGGGAGCGCCACCAGCATATGACAGTTGGGTAGATACGATCATGACACAGTGTCGGCGTTTAAGCGGGGGCCAGCCTCGCATCGAATGATGGCGCAGGCGATGATGGATGGAAGCGAAACGGAGGTAAAAAATGCCGTCACTGGTACGCGCGAGTATGCATCAAGAGGCTGAAACACTGGATGAATCTTGTGTGTATTATAAGTGCCAAAAAGCTAGACTCGCATGGAAGGTGAGCCCGAGGACTCAACCACGTGACAGAATGACACTACACCTCATACACCAGAGTCATCTTGCAGGATACCAACAGACCCGCTATGAGCCTTCCAACTATCGCACTGGCTCTCCAAGGCATCTTTGTCGGTTATCCCTGCGATCTTGTCGTACTGCTCGACGAACTGCATGGCGAAGCCCTCGGATGTGTGCCAGCCCTGTGTGAATGTTAGTAAAGTGATACAAGTGCGGGCGAATGAAAATGGGAACACTAACAATATGGCAGTGCATCAGCCATGCGCCTGGGTTATCAGTCTCGAAAGCGATGACAAGGTAGCCCGATGCTGGCAGCATCGCGGTGTCGCGGCGCGGCGGGTTGTCGAGCTTGAGAGCAACGTCATCGGTGTACTCTCCGGTACCCTGAGCGATGACGAAGAAGTCATGGCCGTGCAAATGGATGGGATGAGGTACTCCAATGTTGGTGCTGATGACTACGTAGACGAACTCGTTCTCGCGTGGTAGGTGGAAGACGGCGTTGGAGGCCTCGAAGGTCCGTTCTTCGCGCATAACTTGCATGAGCGTGGGGTCGTCCCAGTACACAACCATGGATGTGCTGTTGAGAGCCCATTTGAACACGTTCTCGTCGTTGCGGCCGACAGAGACAGGCTCATCGGCTGTGGACGATGTTGCCCCGACGGTCTTGGGAATATGCGGTACGAGGTTTTCGGTCTCGTCGGAACAGCTGTCTTCGTAGTCGTATGCGGAAGTGCTTGGCGTTCCAGCTGAGCCACCATAGTAGACTATACCGCGAATGTTGTCTTCGTTGTCGTTCTCGGAGCATGCGGACTGCGGAATCGCGCGCATCCAGAAATTATCGGCCACGTCTCCCTGATCAGCTGTTACGATAACGTCGTATCGTTGACCCATACCGATGCTGACAATGGTAGCTTCATAAGGTTCGATAGGTACAAGATCGGATGCAATGACAGTCATGGTGTGGTTGTCGATCATGAACTTCCAGTGGGTATCGACAGCGGCATTGACGAGGCGGATACGATAAGAAGTTCCAGCTTCGAAGGAGACGTTGTAACGATGGCCGCCGTCTCCAAAGGTGTTGGTACCGTTGATCAGACCATTGTCCAGGACTGGCGGGCCATCCGTCTCGGCAGAGAGGTAGAGTTCATCAACCGTTTGGTGATCCCAGTCGTTAAGGAAGAGCATACCCAAGTCCTCGTCGTAGTTTGCCGTGGCAGGTCCATTGATGACAATACCGCCAAAGACACCCTGCCAAGCCTGAAGCGCAAAGTGCGAGTGATACCAAGTTGAACCGTGCTGAGTAGCCCTCCAGGTGTAAGTCATTGACTCGCCTGGTGCCGTTGGGCATTGTGTAATGGAGCTCACACCATCCTGATCGTTGGTGTTCTTCTGCCAAAGACCGTGAAAGTGTATGCTCGTGCCGTTCATGGATGTTGTAAGGGAATTGGTGACATGGACAACGACCATATCGCCCCAGTCTGCGATGAGCGTCGGTCCGGGTATCGAGCCATTGATGGCCATCGCTGTTCGAGAAACGCCATCAGGCGCTACAATAACATCGGTGAGTTCGAGCCAGTACTCGCGGGTCACGCCAGTGTCTGGAATCTCGATGGACGCGTCGGTATCGATGGAGTGATCACACCACTCCGAGCGTGTGGAAGCAGTGTTGCCATCGCATGCTCTTCTCGGCACTGGAAATGGGTTAGCTAACGTTGCCTCTACATGAGAATGAGGTGCAACTTACTCAAGATCGTAACGAAAGGCGAAGAGGCCGCAAAGCCAGTCAAGGCCGCAAGACCGAAAGCGCCTCGTAACAACATGATGTGGATGTCTGAGAGGTATTTGGTACTCGAAAAAAGATGATATGTAGAGCCAACGAGCAATGATCGCGCAACGAGTGGAAGTGAGGACTAAAGCGAATGACAAGATACGAAAGACTCTAGAAAGAAGCTCCCAAAGAGTGATCTGAGCTCAGTCAAACGAATGTAAAGACAAGCTGATGTTTTCCCACAACAACAAGTCTTCGCTTCCTTTATATCGCCCTTGCATCCTACCTTCATAGCCTGTCTTATCCGAGGAATCTATTAGGGGCACAACCTGTGCAGTCTTCAACGACTCAAGGACGTCATGATAAAATCGAAACTTTCGCTCGTACTCTTCTTTCGTTCTCCTCCGTAGATAGTCTCATTGTTTATCGTGGGTCAAGACTACCCTGATCCCTACTCCAAACTCCAGACGCCCCTTAGGGCATCACTTGGCGTAGGTACGCCGGCTGCTCGGTGATCTGCTAGCGGTATTGTGCATCTAAAAACGGCCGTGGGGTTACTGAGTAGGAAGCACAAAGTTTACCAGCGCATCAGGTGAGCCCCCACTCGATCGGTGCCATTCCGCCGCATCTGCCCATGGCATTATCGATTGTTGAGAAATCTTCGCGCATTGTCGGAGTTTGCTGACTCGGAATCGGAGGAAGGAAGCGCCGCGGAAGGGCCGTCCATGATGACAGGTCGACGCGCCGTTGTTGCTGGATTGTGCCAGGTACTCAGTGGGGTGAGGTACATGAAGTCGAATAGACAAACTCTTCGAATATCCACTAAAAAACGGGTAGAATCTGCGTTTGAACGGTTCGATCGGTACCTAGACAGATACGCGACAGTGGAGACGACAAGCATTCTCTAGCTTGAGCTTGGCAGAGCCAAAAATAAAACCCGCTCCGACTCGCACTACGTATCGCATCTGTGCTTTGAGTGGCTGAGGTTACGCGACGCCTGAGCATTGAAACAAGTGAAGTCAGGCAGCATGCAACCATCGATAGCGCAGTTCGCACTGTACGAGGGCGGGTCTTCGTAGCCCTGGAGCCCTTCGGAGGCCTCCCAATGTAGTATACCAAGAGATATGGTTTTCACTCGAGGCGTCATGAGTATACGTGGAGACGTCGTAGCGCATCTGAGTCGCTCAGGGGACTGTAGAGGTAGAAACTGACTCAGCCGATGTATCGAGTGTAATAAGGACATTGGAACTGCTGATTGTCAGCTGTTGCAACCATTCTTTACACGCTCGCTGCATTTCTGACGCTCTTTTCATATCCCTCAACGTCCACTCTTTCATCATGTATGCCACCATGCGTAGCGTGCTTTTAGCTCTGCTTCCGCTTGCGGTCTTTGGTGCCCGCAAGCGTGATGTCGCTTCCACGCCCTTCCAGCTGTATGCATACAGTGAACACATTGGTGGCTTGCCACTCTTCTATGCCGATGGTCTTGCATACCTGGGAGAGCCCGCTCTTTCCAACAGTACCGATGCTGCCGTCGTAACCTGTCAGTTAGGCTTCTTTGAGCCATCGCGTACCCAAGTTCATCCCAACTAACAGACATAGTCACAATCGATGCCAACAAACACTTCATTGGAAACCCCAACGCTACCACCGCTACCGGTGAGCCCACCTGGTCAAACACAGCTCTCTTCATTCCTTCGTCATCATCGGTCGACAGGCGCGTGGGCTTTCTCCCACCCAACAACGGCACTGGCAACACCACGACACAAACATCGGGTTTCGCATTCTACGGTTCCACGGTGATGTTGTATGGTGAAGATGGTACGGTTGCCACGTCATTCTACGGCATGAAGGCTGAGAACGGCCTGTATGAGTTGCATTGGAATGACACGGAAGGCAAGGTGCCTTTGACACTTCGGAGCATGGCGCCTAGCAGTGAAGCGTCGAAGCGACGCTGAAGAGATGTTGTTGCGATCTGGAAGGCTCTCGCAGAGTTGTCGTTCCAAGAGGCGTTAGGCAGAGAAGCTATGGGTAGTAGTAATTCTATATCAGCGGACTACAAATGTGATCAGTCATACACCAGTCTGCAACTCCAGGGCTGATACTTTACATCGTCATTCTGCTTCGCTCCACTCGCAAGTTGCCAACAACCAAGTTCTCATCAAGTTCTGCTAGCGGCTTAATGCTCACAGAAGCTGTAAGTCGCCCTCTGCCATCCTTTCTCTGCGGTCTGGACAAACGCGCCCCTTTCCTGCATAAGCTTTTCGCGATGCTCACTTGCCTCTTGAAAACCCATAGGAAGGGAGTGCTTGGCTTCTTCGAAGTATTCGCGCACGTAGGCCATGAGCTCTTCAGGCAGTCGACCTTCCGTAGTGACAGAAGGACTTGCGAGTCCCTTCTCGGCTAGCAGATTGATGAGGTCTGGGGGGAACTTCGACAACGCTTCTTGGCGCGTCTTGTCGCTTGGTCCAAGTAGCGAGTCGACGTACCAGTCCATTTGTTGAGGCGGAATATTCGCCGTAGAGATGATGCGCTTCGTCGGATCGACAAGCCAAAGTGCAATAAAGCGACGATGGCCGGGCTTTGTAGGATCGATGAGACTAAAAGGAGAAACACGATGTTGACTAACATACGTTAGCCCAAGGCAGTGTCCGAACAGAATCTTGACCGACTTACAAGACATTGGAGAAAGCTAGCAGCCGACCCTCACGCGTTTGTACGTTCCCATAATTCTGCAAACATGGCGAATTCCCACACCCAAAGCCAGTGCCGTACACGTGCTCCATCCAGTGATAACAGTCTTGTCCAACGTCGAAACCCTCGTCATCCTGTAGGTAAGCAGACGTCTGCATGCGGAATGAGAGGCTGTTGTCAGTGATGTTATCACTGTCCAGGTAGTACAGGGCAGTTGCGCAGATGTTTTCGTTCATCTGCCCCTCGATGTGCCATCCACCCACAGGAAAGTCCGGCTTCTCGGGCGTGAGTTCAATCGAGGCCATCTTGACAATGATCTGAAGTCCCGTATCGCAAAATCTATCAGCAAGACGCTTGCCTGGTTGGGGTGCGTAGGATACGTCGTTGAAGGGAATTGGTATGATACGAGGTTTGCGGACGATCTTCCACTTGGCCTCCAGCAACCCTTCTTGGCGATCCTCATCGTTGTCGTAGTAATCCTCGTACCCTTCTTCCTCCAGGTCTTCTTCGCTGGCTTCCACATCACCACACTCTTCTTTATTGGGCGTCCAATTCTCTTCGTTCTCGTCACTACGCAACGGGACATTAGCAGCTGCAAAATTCGAAGACATTACTTTGACTTACTCAGGATTCTCGGGTTTACCGGTGCGAGTTTCCATACGACCGGCCCCTTCAAACTTGTGATAGCCGACTGCAAACCGCAAACACTGATCCCACATGGGTATGGATGTTTCGACCAGCTTTTCGATGGTACGATATATGTCGGGATATCTCGTAGGGTGAAGATTGTTGATGTAGCTGGTAAACTTGACAGACCCATCATCCTGGAAAGCCACATTGGCCGGCAACCATTGGTATTGATTGGACCAGTACTCCGGCGGGATGCTGCTGCCTCCAACGCTATAATCATGTCGGTTTTGCGCTGTAGTCGTTTCGAGCCCCTGCTGGGGAACGACCTCGCCCTTGCCAGCCCAGCGCTCTACAGCGTCCGTCACACCAACCTGCTCCTCACGAAAGCCAGAACTGCGCCCATATACCAATGGGTACATAGACGGGTGTACCAGATCCTGCACCATACTATTCGAGTTGGGATGCCAATCAGGAGATGCAGCGTGGTCCGACTTGAGCTGGTCAAAAGCTTTGCGAAGCTTGGCGTGTAGCTCGCTTGTAACGAGCGTGTCAGACTTGGCTACGGAAGCGCTCGCGTCGAGAGAAGGTATGATGCCCGATTGTTCGAAATATTTGGCTTTGCTGCGAAGCTCTTGAACACACTGCATAGCGTTAGTGATGAAGACTATTTAAAAGCAATAGTAACGTACGGTATCGAATGTACCTTCATCCAAGATATTCTCGAGTATGCAAGACTGCCTGTCGTCATGAAGCTCGAGCCGGTCATCGTCGTGGGTCCAATACTGGCTCTTCGCAGCGGTAGCCAGGTGCCAAAAGTGTTGGTCAGGAATGGCGAGGGCCTCATTACGCCACTTGGCAACGATTTCATCATCAAAGACCTTCTGATGCCAGTCGGGCTTGTCGGTGAGTTTTTCCAAAACATCCATCACGGCAAGCTCTCGCACAGGGATGATCTCTGATTCGCTTCCATAGGCATTGTGGTGGGAGCCGATCGGATAGAAGCCGTAGTTGCTCCATTCCCAATTGCGAAGAGGTAGTCCGAATCCAGGATATTCGTTCATGGGTTTGCCAGAAGTCCCAGTCATTGTTGTCTTTGAGCGAGTGGAGAGTTGTGATCTTATGAAATCCGTGTTGATGCTGCGCTGAAACGGGGCGTGAATCCTCATTGCTTTATACAAGTGAAGATTAATGGCCATATCGCAGGACCGCCAAGTTTTTGATGCACTAGCGCAGGCAACTTCGTGCTGCCTGAGCTGTTAGAGCGAAATAGAGCGAGATGGGGTCTTTGGCGTATTGGAGGCCTAGCCTTTACCCGTCGAGGATGCGCCACTGACAGGCACAGGACTCCACGAGAGGGGATCCACGTCTCGTGGCATCGATGCGTTGCGACGATGTTGTTCGGTTGAGCAACATGGCATCAATGCAGACATGTCGTCTAGCTTGGGTGCAGGATGGAACAAGAAGCTGATGTCTGCGAGTCGATCGTGGAGAGTTCGCGGCACTGTCGCGTCACGCGTTCCGAGGTCTGTGCGTTTTCGGCCCTACAGGGGCACTCAAATGTCTTGGCGCCGCCGCAAAATGTCTGTCACATGCAGCACACCTACTTCTGGCTTTTCTATCGAAGACCTTCGCGATACAGCCATCGTCTGCGCCCCTCATCACTCTTTCTGGAAGGTTCAACGAAATATTTTATCGCAGGCACCAATGTACTGAGGGCAGTATACAACAGAATGGATCACGCATAAGACAAAAGCAAGTTCGCACCACTACCTGGCTATTACTATCTCTATAGAAGGACGCCACCACCACGGCCAAGCACATCGGTACAGTATGTATCGAGGACCAGATTGCTCAGTCGTGCTTAGTGTATACCTTCACATACTTCACATGCTCATTGCCCTCGGCATCCTCATAGCGCTGACTGACGATCTTGTATCCTCCGAGCTTTGGCCAAATCTTCGTCCAGCAGAGCCAGTAGAATCCACCTAGTAGCAGAACGCTGACACCAACAACCGGGAATACGTAATATGGGTAGCCATCCGCGTTCCAATCGCCATCCGGAGGAATGAAGGGGACCAGTGCGAGGAAAATGTTTGCAGCCAGGTAAAGAACGGCAATGGGGAGATAGGTGTGCCATGGCGACTCCCAGCGTTCGCGCTTGGAGTAGTGTAGGTAAATGAGACCGGCAGTGACGAAGCCGTTGATCCAAGCGCCGGGGTAGGTGTACAGATCGGTGATGAAATTGTACGCAGGACCAGCAGGGGGCGCAAGCAGTACGATGACTGTAATCAGCCAATGCAAGAACAAGGCTGTCGCCGGCGAATTGAATGGCTTGTTCGACGCCCAGAATCTGCTCCACGGAAGTAGACCCTCTTTTGCAAACTCCTGGTTGAGGCGTGAATGGGCAAAACTGACGGCGAGTACGTTGCCTAGATTGCTGAGGGCAACAAAAGCGGGAAGACTGCGCGCTCCAGCGCTATTACCAAAAACGTTGCGGAAGAACAGGCCAGCCACAATTACCTCACTCTTCGCAAGATCGGACTTGGGGATGGCAGCGAAGTAAGCCACGTTCGCGAGGACGTACAAGATAGTAGTTCCGCCGATTGCCAGGGGTGCAGACCAAGCCAGGGTTTTCTTCGGGTTCCGAATCTCGCCCAACACATAGTTGGCATTTTCCCAGCCTTTGTAGGAGTAAATGATGCGCAACAGAGCTTGGCAGTAAGCATAGGCGCCGCCGCCACCATAGCCATCACCGACTTCCAGCGCGAAGGCGTTGTCGAAGTTGTGCGGCTGTTCGATCTTCAGATGACCAGCCAAAGCAGCAAAGCCAGAGAAGACGATGAAGAGTAGGATGAAAACCTTGAACACGCCGAGAATGCTGAAGAGGCGTATGCCCCATTTCGGTAACGTGGCATGGAGCACAACCGAGAAAGTGACACAAGCAACGGCTATGCCACGCGCCGCCCAGCCATCGGGTGCTTCCGAACCAGCTGCGAACAGTACGTAGCGACCGAAAGCGAGCGAGTTACCGGAAGAGAATCCGAGCAACAACATCTGCGCAGCAAGAACGCATGTCGCAACGTATTTAGGGTGACGGTAGACGCGCTCCAGATAGTTCTTCTCGCCGCCTGAACGTGGGATTGCGAGACCGAATTCCAGAAACACGGATAGCCCACAGAATGTGAGAATGCCGCCAATGATCCACAGGAAGAGTGACACGCCGACCGACCCTGTTGCTGCAAAGATACCAGAAGGAGTCGAGAAGACTGCAGCAAGTAAGCAGCCATTCGAGCGTATGAGCATGAAGAGTACGTACTACCAGTGCCGATCATCTTATTCAGGATGACAAAGACTGTGGCCGTGTAGCCCAGCTTCTGGGAATCGTCGTAAACATAGGCATTGTCTTCCTGTACGCTGCCATCTTCGTAGACCGGTGGGGAAGGCGAGGTTTCATCGTTGGTGTAACGCGCGACCTTTGCGTCGTCGTCAGCGATCGCGGCCATACTTGGGCTTTGCTAGGAGCACCAGTGGTACCAATAGCTCGCGTCTAGTTCGTGATCAGAATACAGCCGAAGCGATCGCTACGAATGGTTTGCGCAGAAGATAGACGGTTACGCGGTGGCCGGGATCTTGTAGGGTCATATAGCCGTCTGTAATGGCGCGATAACATGGTTGTAGCATGCCACGCGAATTAAATTGCGAATGCACTCCTTCCATGTCGCGATCAGCAAGCGCTGCAACATTGCGAGGCTTGAGTTGCTTGTGGTGTCCAAAGCTGGTCGCTCCCAAGAACCCTGAAAAGGAAGGTGAAGCATGTCGCTGGTTGGAATGTCTTGGAACATCCTCTCAACGATGCGCAGAAAAGGCAAGGGCGATGTCGTGATCGCTGGGCATTATTAGCCTACCACCAAAGTACTTGGCGCATTCTGAATGCCTTGTAATGCACTTCAAGGCGCCTCATGTCCGTCTTATGAAGATTTGGGAGTCTTGTAGAGTAAGGAACCGTTGTCATGAGTGTTCGCGGCGCGAAAGGGACAGTCCCGAGGTCTCTAGGGAGCGGTGTCGCTCGAATGACGAAATTGGTTCACGTGGTTAAATGCGCGCGCCGCGGCGAGGGCTTCAGGTAGTTAGCTGATGAGAGTGAACAGAGCTTGACGTGGAGTTGAGGGTTGAAAGCAGCTGGGGATGTCTCCGCGTGTCTGGTGCCAAACCTCGGAACTCCCGGCGACGTAATTTCCGGGCTGGCGCCGGCAATAGAGGGGGCTCACGAGCTTACACTTCTTCAACACCACAGACGGCTGGCTCCTTCTACAACCTTAGCTCAAATCCCATATATGCCGTAACGCACCAGAGGCCTCGATACTGAAAAACTTCAGATGGACGTCTTCGTCGCAACTACCTAGGTACAACGTTGGCTGGACTCCTGCTAGCGGTGTCCTAGCTGGAACAGAATCATCATCGCATCGCTTTGAAGCGCTTGCGAGGCAGCTCAGCTTCGACATTCATGCAGGCACTAATCTCTGCTATCCTAGATATCATCACAGTTTCATCTCAGGCCGTCTTTAGCCCACGATCTTACGCGTCATTGCGTCGCATAAACAAGCTTCAGTAAGCTCTGTGCCGAAGCTTGACCAACGCCACGAAAGCCTCACAGACAGCACGGAACATGCCTACTTAACGGCGTTTGACCATGGCTCGTTGCTCGCTCTCCGCGTCGGTTTGTCGGCTCTTATGGTGATGTGAGATCATCTCCGAGGCTTGTTAGTGATCGGCTTAATTGGTGGATAATTTCCTCCATCTTCCCCACGTTCTCCGGATCTCTCTGGGTGGATACTCCCCGCGCTCGATACACCTGGTAAGCATGCTGATTGGAGGCTTTGAACGGATAATTGATACTAAAGGCGCACTTGCGGCTGATGATGGTGCTCAGGGCACAACGGTAACCGGGCATTGCGGATGTCTTGAGCCACATGGGAATCCCAACCCCAGGAGTGCGGATACGATGAGTTGATATAAAGTGCAGGCCAAGCCTCAGTCTGCCAAACGGCGCGCATCCTTTTTCGGGCCGTGCGGAAACTTCAGCCTTTCACCATGCATTGGACCACACTCCTCCTTGGCCTGTTCGAGGCATGCGCTGCTATATCGACTGTCAACCGCAAAGCGTGCCAGTATCCAACTAAGAAGCCACTGGACGGTTGCCCTCAAAATACGATTCTGGTGGGCCCTGGTCGCAACTTCTCTACAATTCAGTCGGCAGTACTCAGCTTGCCGGATGACACAACACCTCATCACATCCTGGTCCTTCCTGGAAACTATACTGAGCAAGTAAATGTTACTCGGCCCGGTCCCGTTTACCTTTTTGGTCAAACCAAAGCGCCCAACGACCAGAGCAAGAACACTGTCAAAGTGATATGGCGCAATGCAACTGGAGCTGGCCTATCAACATTGGACAATGCATATACTTCCGTCCTCACCGTTGCGCCAACCTTCAACTCGAGTAAAACTGGCACAGGACCTACCGGCGACCCCGTACCTGCAGGTACACCTTTTGGAAACACCGACTTTCGCGCATACAACATAGATTTCAGCAACTTGTATGCACCCTACTCCGCTGGTCCAGCCCTGGCAGTCTCAGTGAGCTACGCAAATACCGGCTTCTACTACTGCGGATTCTACTCCTACCAAGATACCGTGTACGTCGGCAAATTAGGCAACGCGTACTTCTATAAGAACGAGATAGCAGGACAAACCGACTTCTTCTACGGTTTCGGCACCGCGTGGATTCAGTCCAGTCTTGTCTCCCTTCGTAACTGTGGCGGCGGCATCACAGCATGGAAGGGTACCAACACGACCTTTGTGAACAAATACGGCGTCTACATCCACGACTCCGACGTGAAGAAGGCCAATTCTTCCCTCTCCATAACCGGCCAGTGCGCACTGGGCCGCCCATGGAACGCCCAGCATCGTTCCATCTTCGCAAACTGCTATCTTGATGATTCGATTCAGCCCAACGGGTACATCAAGTGGGGTACTACGGATCCAAGGGTGAACTTCAACACCACGATGGCGGAGTACAAGGACTACGGGCCTGGGTGGAATGAGACTGCGCGACTGGCAAGCAATGTTAGCATTGTCATGGACAAGAAGCAGTATGAGCCGTATTCGACGCTGGATAAGGTGTTTCAGTATCCGTTTTCGGGGGAGTTTGGGAACACGGCTTGGATTGATAGACATCCTGAGAGATGATGTGGATGACGAGAAGCTAGATAATGCAGTCTTTGAATCTACAAGCTCTGGAACGACGAGCATGCCCCAGAAAGCACCCAAAGATACCGATCTACAGAACACTCCCTACAGAGAGCGGGTCTTCGATGCGAGCCACCACGAAAAGTACTTTCCGCAGTTCGTACCTAATTGTATTAGTAACAGATATTGATGGATTTTGGATGCGTCCACTTACACAGCATGCTATCGCAGCCGCCGTCCTTCTCTATGTCCGTACTGCAATGAGGGCATGGTCTAGTCAGATCCTTGATAACCTTTAGGGACTCATCTTCCTCCTCGACGCGGTCCTTGATGCGCACTTGGTACGCTTCGCACGACTCGCCTTTGTGATAGGGCCGATCGCAAGGTACACAGGCGCGTTCTCCGCACTTCGTACAGACACATATGTTCTCTTTGGTGTTTTCCCAATCTTCTTTCGAGATACTATCGTGCGCTTGTCCGGCGTCGCAATTTGGATTCAGACACCAACGCCACCCAGCGGTCCTACTGGCCTCGTATGTTCGCTCTAGAGTTTCAAATCTCGCATGCATGGTTAGCGTAGTGGCAAGTTCGATGTTGACAGACCTCATGATGGCTGCGCATCCCTCTTCCGGGCACGCAATACCCAGTGTTTTCTTCTCGTCGGAGGTAGTTGTGGTGTTAGCGTTCTTGATCCGAATATCTACGTGCTTCTGAAGACACGATTTACACGTGTTTATCTCATGGTCGCACTCAGCGGAAGGGTTGTACTTTGGGAAGAATTTGTTCTTTCTATTGGTGTCGCAGATCTTGCAATGATAACGTGCCGGCTTCCGTTTCTTGACTGATGGTGACGATGCGTATCATCGTCTCGCTTTCGTTTCGCCATGGTAGTTTGCATGAGACTTTGGGGAGCGGCGGAATAAGCAGAATGAGCCAAAGCATTAAATGATCATCTATCACAGTTGTACACATTCAAGAAGCTTGAAGAAGGAGCAAGAGTAATCGTGGAACGCGCAGTGCAAGCAGACCAGACAAAAAAACGACTCTTCGACCTTCTCGCTATCTCTGCAACGGATTCCCATGGACAACCAGACACATTCCATCTCGGCAATTTCTTGAATTCATGCCGTCTTCGCAGCACTATCATACTCCTTCCAAATCAGCCCCTCAGGCAAAACCCTCCACTGCCCCTCCCCATCCAGCAAACCCCCCATCTTCGCCCACTCCTCCCTAATAACACTCTCCCTCCCCTCATCCCTCGGCACAATCCTCGCTTTGAAAGGACGCGGCTGCACCAACATGCCCTCCGTCAAATCATCCATATCAGGCATAAGCACACCGCCCTCCCCATCACTCGCGGGATGGAACTCAAACGCCCACAGTAACCGCGCAATAGCCAGAAACAGCGACCGCTCCGCAATATGCATACCCTGACACAACCTTCTCCCCGCGCCAAAAAGAAAATGATCCCGCTTCGACGCATCAGCGTTATTCGCCGCTTCCGCCGCCGTCTGCCCATCCTCATAATATCTCTGCGGATCAAATCTTCGTGGATCAGGATGACGAGCCGGATCGTTATGGATGGCCCAAACATTCCACAGCACACCCGCGCCTTTGGGGATTTTGAACCCCATGTACTCGTCGTCTCGGATTACGGCGTGCGGGACTCCGAGGATGGCGGTGGGCATCCAGCGCATGCTTTCTTTGACGCAGCTGCGGATGTAGGGGAGGTTTGGTAAGTCGGAGAGGGTGGGGAGGCGGGCGCCGCAGATGAGGTCGAGTTCTGAGCGGGCGGTGGCGGAGACGGTGGGGAAGAGGATCATTGCTTGGATGACTTTGGGGGGTTAGTTGCAACGATGGTGGGTATCAGGGGGTGAGTTTACGCACAGCCGATGAGAGTGGCGGATGTGGTGTCTGATCCTGCCTCTAGCAACGAACCGCTCACGTATCCTGCGAGCTCATCTGAGAAGTTCTCCTCGTCCTGCGCGCGTACTAGGTCGACGCAGAAGCAGGGTTTGGCAGTCCCGTTTTTGATTGCTTTCTTTACGTTTAGCCAATGGCCGACGTATAGCTCACTCTCTTTTTCGTGCAATTCCTTTGCGTATTTTCGTAGGGGAAGCGCGAAGTCGGGTAATGAGCGCAGTATTGGGAAGAGGTCGACTAGTTTGGCTGTAGTCTCACCCATGAGTTCGGAGAACTTCTCGAAGCCCTGTAGTGGTGTTAGAGGGACAATAGATTCCAGAGGTTCGACCTACCGAGTAGAGTTGTTTCAACTTGGGGTCGTCGATGCTTGTAGTGCGGAACCCGAAGATCATCTGCGTGGTCAAAGAGTTGGTGTAACGACGAATGTGGTCGATGAAGAGATCTGGGCTCTCCAAGAAGCCGAAAAGCATGGCCTTGTTCTCTAATTCTTGGTATGGCACATATGTGCGCGCCGCCTTGACATTGAGGTTGATATGAACAATTTTCCGAATCATGCGCCATGTATCACCATACGGCTATAACAGTCAGCTCAATCACCAATCGAAAGTATTGAAGAAGCTTACCATGAGCAGCATACGACACCCATTGCTCACAATCTGGCCAAGGTACATATCTGGGCGCGACGAATAAATCCCGCTCCGTTTATCAAGCAGATCCTTTACAGCCTGGTCCGACGACAACACGACCGTGACCTTGGTACCCAAAATGAGCGAATACATTGGCCCGTATTCTTCGGCCCACTTTTGGAATTGTAGATGCGGCTTCTCTTTCGGCATTAGATGCAGATTTCCTATGATGGGGAGTGTTGGTGGGCCTGGGGGGTAGTTGGCGGGCCTGCGACCGACGCCGCGGAGGCTGTAGGCAGCTACTGCTACCAGGGCAGTGAGTACAGCGTAGAGTGCGAGAGACATGGTGATGTGGAAGAAGTGTCAACTGATTGCAGAGTGTTCCAAACCTGCCGTAGGAATCGAACGGCAAGGGACCTTCCACGCCAGAGCAACCTTCCTCCGAGGGGCTTGTCTTTATGTTCCGGCCCATCTCATCGGTCAAGTATGTTGTCCATGCAAAGGCCAGCATCAGATAACACTCCGCATACAAAGCTCTTTCCAATTCGCTCATCTTGTCTCCCGTCGAACGAGGCTGCAGTCATCAACATGGTAATTTACAGGGGCCGGAGAGATTATGCATCCACTGAACGGTTGGGGTAGTTAGCCGAGACCCACCACTGTAGTGCTGACAGGTATCCTAGTACTGGATATACCTTTGCGGCGAGATGCTGCGAACATCTTGTATATACCTCCATGCTCGCGCGGGGCATGCATATGCGGTGCATGGCCGGATGGAGACTTTCTGTAGATGATCCGGATGGTGCAGCTCGACCAAAACTCTTTACTTCGTTACCCTTTACTCGTCAATCGCCAATATATCATCAAGAAAGAAGCAGCGGATTGAAATGCGGTATTACATGTATTTTATCAAACAGATTCAACCATCTAGACAGGATATATGTCATAACCAGAAGACTGCGGATGATGGACGATAAGGAGGAAGGAAAATGTATGCACTATACACAAGACGACGAGGGGGAGTATGCAACCCGTCTCACCCCTGTTCCCCAGTACACAAAACTACAAGACCACAGGTATCGAACTAAACGCCAAGGATATAGAGACAGGCAGACATGAGAAAAGGCATAAGGAGGTAAAAGAAAATATGGGTAATGCGATTATAACGCGATCAAGCCCATGATGGCGACGATGATGGCGAAGACAGATCCCCCCATGCGTCCGAGGCCTGGCTGGACGACGGATCCAGCACCAGTGCTGCCAGTTGTACCTTGAACAAACTGGCCTTCAGCGGTGGCGCCGCTTCCAGACGAGCCCGTCTCTTGCGCAGGCGAATTTGGTTGTACGGCAGCTGATGTCTCGGCGACTTCTCGTCCAGCGCCACCTCCAGGGTTACCGCCAGGTACCATGGCAACATCGGTGGCCTTGGAATCGTCGTCTTTGTCCTTGGCCTCTCCTGGGTTCTCGCCGGTGCCCATGAGCGAGCCCAGAACGACTAAATCGTCTGTGATGGCGACGGTGTTGTTAGTACCGGCTTCATCCGTGTACTTGTAGGTCTTCTTTCCCTTGATCTGCGCACCCTCCGGTGGGTCGTAGCACTCTACGGTGACTTCCGAGAAGCGGGCGGCGTAATATCCGTTGGTCATGTAGGGCGAGTTCCAGTCGATCTCTCCTCCCGCCCACTCAATGGTACCCTTTTCGTTGGAAGGCAGACCGGCAGGCCAGAGAGAAAGCATGATGCGCGCGGGTGTCTGGGGGTAGTCGAAGCGGCCGGATGTCTTGTTCCAGGTATCGGAGCGCTCGAGTCTACGCTGTTCCTTGCCGTTGATGGACCATACCAGGGTGTCTTCCTTCCAGTCAACGCAGTATTCGTGCATGGTCTCGACCGTGTTCGCGTCCGGTACAGTAAGGTTCTCGCCGTTGGTGTCTGGAATCGCGTTAGTCATGTACGAGGGTGGCTAAGCCCGAATGTCGGATTACTTACACACTGTGACACCCTGAGAGTAGAAGTTGGACTGCACGTGGCTTGTGTCCACGCCAACCCACTCAAAGTCGATCTCGTCCTTAACATCCGACATGAGAATGAAGGCAGTGACGACACCCTTGCCCTGCGCCGTGGAAAGCTTGGAGCAGATCTTGCCGTACCAAACGTAGTAGGTAGATGCCAGTAGTGTCCCGACTGTCCCTTGCGCCATAGTCAAGAGCGTTGACTTCTCCTTGGTCTTGGGGTCTGTGTATATCGTGGGCATGCCCTGCGACTGCCAGTTAATCTTGGAGGCATCGCCGAGGTACTTGTCGATGGTCTGCACATCGTCGAGGTTGTCTAGTGTGTATTTTCCGGATTTGCACACGGGACCGGGAACGCACGAGTCGAAGCTGTGTGACATGAGGGGATCGCAGCCACCGAGGCAGAAAGCGCCGACACCGCAGTCGCCATATACTGCGACTTTGTTAGCACCAACCCCGATGCGATGGAATTTTGCGATACGTACGAGAGCAGCATGGCGTGTCCTGAGGGCAGTGGCTATCCTTTGTGCATTTCGCTCCGGCGAGCGCTGTGCCTACCAGTACTGTCGCCGTCAAGGCGGCGGACAGCAGACTTCGTACCATGATGTCGGACCGTTTGCGGGATCGTCGATGTCGTGTAAGCACCTTATCGTCGGCAAGTGGAGTAGCGCAGCGATCAAGATGATGGTATCACGACCTCTCTTGTAGTTATCGTAGGCAGGTACGCTCGATGGTTGGATGAAACAGCAGGTGTAGGGGCCCGGGCGGTTGTGCGGCGAGCAAGGGAAGGGCGCACGCGTGAAATTCGTGGTTTGTGTTCCCCTGAGATGGTACGGCGAACAAGTTTCGAAAAGCGAGGGTCTTTAGGAAACGAAAGATTAAACTGCCTGGTTAGTAAAGCGAAGGTGGTCCCGAAGGATAAGAAAGGGCACTGAGGGAGTGAATCGAGGCAGGAGCGAGCGGCGACACTCTCTTTGAAGAAGGGGTGGCCCGCCGCGCAGATACGGGGCACCATCCGCCTACGATCACGCTAGGCCGTAAATCACGGAAGGGCTAGCCGTTTGTGTCGCGTGTTAAATGCATCCGCGGCAGCGTCGCACTTCAAACATTGTTTCCGGCGTCCTCGTGAGCACTTCCATCGCGCTTCAACTCTTGAAACAGTTGTGAAGCCAACCCCTCGAAATGAAAAGTTGACAGCTAACATCGTCCCTGCATGGCCTGCCCTGACGATCCTGGTGTTGCGCTCCGCTATCGCCACCCTGCATCTATCGATAACCGCTAATGTCTATTCTTGGACCACCGTGCAGGACCCTTCGCGCCCCACGTGCTTGCTTGCCCCATTGATTCCCTGGACAATTGTCGTCATACTGCACTCACGAGTTTGCTTCATAAATTGAAATGCTGTTGTACATTGCGCTGTCGTCGGTATCGTGGAACGCTGCTGATGTTTGCGGGATTGTGGACCCATTGACGCAGGTCCGGGGTAGGCGGCAGAAAACGAGCACGTACACGTCGCCTGACCATCGCTATTTGCATCATGATTAGGTTACATCCACCAGCCGACAAAGAGCCGCTCAGACCACCGCAAGGCCAGCCAGCAGACGGCCACTACACATCACAGCCTCGTGGCGACCCTTCAAAGCTTCACGACAGACAGTGTGCTAAAAACATCGCGCATACTAGTAGTATTGAACATTCTGCATTCTGACATGGTGTGATCAAACTAGCACCGTCTGTCCACGTCAATACTTCCAAGCCTTGGTACCCAACGATCGCCAGAGATGAGCGGCAGATTTGTCACAAGTCCTCCAATCGACCCCTCCATCCCAAGCAAGTAGGCCACTGACGCAGCTTGAGTGTCGTGGCAGAAGCCGGACGTAGGTTTTGCAGTAGGCGTGCTCACAGTGTGTAACTCCTACTTCTACCACGACACTGAGTGTGGTCAAGTACCCTAGTCCTCTTTCAACTGTGGGCACAACTGCCTGTGGCCCTTCTTCCAGTCTTTCTTCTGACAAACCTCGGAACAGTACCGAGCCATTTTGCATCCACCGCATCTGTCTAAAACCCCACCCTTCTCGTGGCGCTCAGCACCGCACTCCCAACACGTGCCTTCCTTCGCACCGAGGTCTACCAGACGAGGCTCGGGTGTATCCACAGGTGCTTGAGCTTTTGGCTTCGCAGGAGGCGAAGGTGACGGTAGAGAAGCAGGATCGTCGGTGTTGATGGGTGAAGCAAAGATGACTGGTAGTGCGACACGAACGGCGTGTTTGAGAAGATCTTTAGACTGCTTGAGATCTTTGAGGTAGTTCGTAGGGAAGACGCCGTAGCCGCACGTGCACATGTAGCGCTTGCTGGGGTCAGTGGAGATGGGAATGCATCCTGCGACCTTGTACTCGCATGTTGGCTTGTGCTGCCACTGGCGGCATCGCTCGGCAAATCCTGGCAGTAGATGCTTCCAGAAGGCGACTTCATCTTCCTTCATCTTGATGCCCACGGCGTCGTCGCGACGCGCTGCGAGAACAGCGACAAGCGGCGTCATGTCCGCGCCCGTATGGAAAGGAACATATGCAGCATCGACGAGAAGAGTTTGGTTCGACAGATCCATACGGACCGAATCGATATACAGTATGCCGAAGAATGACGTGGGTGTACAGAATTGAATGATCTTTGCCTGTGCTTGGCCTTCTGCCCCAACAAGGTGTGCATAGATACTCTGTAGGGTCTCCTTCACACCAAGGCGTCCAGGCATGGTTGATGATACGTCAGCGAGAGACTTCTGGTAGCTTTCAACTCTCCTGCCGACATCGTAGCCATGGGAGAAGGATGTAAGCCGATCCACTTGGCAAACGAGGCCTTCTGACCAAGGAGAAGTTTTGGTAGAACATCAGGTTGAACGTAATGTAGTTGTTCGAGAGAAACCTCAGATCTGTGGTTTGTCAGTGGATGCAGATTAAACCCCTTGACCCACTTACTGCGCATTAAGATGGACGGGCATCATGGTATCTGGGCGCAGAAGGATTGCTGCTCCACTCTGCACGGCAGCCGTGTACTCTATCCATAGTGATTTGCGTGCGATCTTGGTCTTGGCACTGGCCACATTTGGTGGGAATGGAAGTACTACATCCATTTGATACGTCTTCCCAATGGAGAGCCTTAGTGTGAATGCCGTCGTAGTCTCGAACCCGACAATGGCTCCACTTTGCAGAAGCTCCTTTGCTTTTCCTAAGTTTACAGAGTAATGTACTCGCAGTGATTCGACTTCGTTCCTGTTGCTACTGACGAACGGATGTATGGTAGCGATGACATCAGTCACTAGACCCATGTTAGCAAAAGCCGTGATCGTAGAGATGTCCGACCTACCATCAGTCACCTTGGACGTGGCAACCTTGTTCACGGAAACGAATCCTTGAAAGTCTGGCCGATATCTCGAGGCAAAGACGTCTTTTTGGCCGACAGCAGATCGGTGCACATGCAGAAGCATGCCAAATATGGACATAAACTGCAGCTGAGCTGTTGGAGTACTCTTGAGCCCAAAGGTAATGCCACAAGCATCATCCTCCTCTTCGGTGAGGGTGCACGTGGAGACTATAGTGGATACGATCAATGGCGACTTTCCCTTCCAGCCCTTGTCATCTTCTCGGACCGTTACTCGATAGTCATTCGTGAACGCCGAACCAGAAGTCTCGATCGTTCCAAAACCCATCTGTATGTCCGTGTAGAGAGCCTCTTTCGGACTGATCGACGAGTTGAGCTGGAGCTGGCATAACGGAGTACCGTGGCCGTTGGCAAGGTCTCCGAACATCGAGACCTTGTCGTGAGGAACGACAAATGTAACGCACATAAGTGTAGGGATGTCCTCCCATTTGCGGAACGGACCGCCCAATTTGAAGGTTCGTGGATGCCACCACTCAAAAGAATCTTCTACCTTCCATACCCCGAGCATGTCAAGGTAGACAAGAAGAGACTGCAAGTGGTGTGGACCCATGTTCAAGGTTGTGTCGTTCATGATGCCTACTTCGACCAGAGCATGCATAAATGGAGACCAGTCAACGACGTTTGATACCTTGATGTGTTGAAGCAGCGACACGAAGCTTGCTCGAGTGTACAGTTCGTATGCGGTAAGCTTCTTCTTCTTCTTTAATTCTGCATTGACTAGGCCCGGGATCGAGAACTGATTGGCCCATCCTTCATCCTGGAACATGTTCAGATACATAGACATAAGCAGTCTAGCTAGCTCAGCTGCGTCGTAACGAATTTTAGAAGTATCGAACGGCTTCCAAAGTACAATGGGTCTAGAAGTGGCTGCAGTGAATATTCTGTTCTTGTTCAAGTCGGGGGAGTTGGCGGCGTTCAGGTGCCAAACGGAGGTCGCATTTGTCCAGTATTGAACGGGCTTTAGACCGAGTAGTAGAGCGATTGTTGGAAGGTGTCCACAAAGCAAAGCGCTGGCTGAAGCTGCCATGCCGATTTCAGAGGGTATGAGCATTTCTGTCCGGAGGATGGACGAGGCGTTTTGGCGAATCAACGATGCAGATGCTGTAAGAATGTTGAGACAGCCCACAAAGTCGAGCAGATTAGATGTGTCAATAACATCGAAGGTTGCCGGTGCAGATCCGCCCTGCTCGTATTCAGGCGCGTCTAAAACCAGTGGGGTGTATGTCCATACGTTGCGATACCAACAAGCTGTGCGTGATTCGCCGTGTGCTTGTTGATGTTGGATAACATGACAGAACGCGACAGCGTCAGAGTTAACATATCGAATGGTGAGACGCGTGGAGGCTTTCCTGAAAGCAAAGCACCAGGCAGATAGCTGGTCGAGCGCTATCTGCATGGGCTTTGGCAGCTTTCCCTTTGTCGTCTCACTTGATACGAACAAGGGTGAGTCCGCGGCGAGTCGAGCATACATGGGCGCAAGGTGGAAGCCGGTGAGCGGGCTAGTACCGTAGTGGAGCACGAGGCCACTGCGATGGCAGATGAACATAGGATTGGCGATCGAGAGGTTCTTGGTGACCTTGTTGTCCTCCAAACATGTACCACTCTTCCAATATGTCTTATAAGCTTTGTCAGCCTCTTCGAAGCCTTGGGTCAAGAGCGGGGCGAATGCGCGAATGCCGTCTCCCACGAACGCCGCCCCAGACGTCTTGAGGGCCTGCACCTGCTTGGCAACCTGCCATTGATCTTTCAGCATATCTTGTGTCACCTTGTACGTCTCGTCTTGAACTGGTTCCAACGCATACAGCGCCCAAAGCTTAGTAACGTTTTCCAGTGTGATGCTGTCACAGAATCGAATGATCATGCCATATGGACCTTCATTCCAGCTTTTCAACGACTGCGCAAGCTCCAACAGCTTTTTCGACTGAGAGCGCAGAACACCAGCGGATTCGCCATCAATAAAGATGTGATAGTATAGGTTCCATAGCTGTCGTACGCGGGTGCCTTTCGTGTCGTCAAGGATGAGTGTCAGGGCGAGTACGTTGCGCGCAATGATCTCCGCTTCAATGTCGCAGCATGTGAAGTCAAGCTTCCTGTCGTCTGCGTCCCGGTCAGTATATGCGGGTACAATGTATAGTCGAGGATAGCACTTACCAGCTCCAGCTCCACTATAAGCAGTGAAGAGGATGTTTCGGATATCCCCACAACCGAGTAGTAGCAGGGCGGCATCTTGTTCGCGCGGTAGGGATTGGGTCAAGCACACAGCTGGAGTGTTGCCGACGGGGTAGAAGAACGGCCCTTGCGTGATATGAACTGGCTTGAGCGACATTTTGCAGGCAGTGTCAATGGGGAGAGACTCGGAGACGACCGAGCAACATTTGTGTCGAAAATAGTTGTTTGCTTGGACCTGCATCTGGCTGCGGCTAGCCGGTTTAGGACAATCAGTTTCCTGCTCCCCTTCACTAGACGAGAGTCGCGGGGACTATATTGGTCGATTGAACGCGGCTGGGCCCTGTAGCGTTACACAAAACCCTCACCACAGGCACCTATGCATAGGATAGACCAAGTTTGCGTATCACCCGATTACTCCGCGCTCTTCTGATAAGCATGCATGCAAGCAATGCCTGCGTCGAGATTGCGACTTCTCCATCTGAACAACAGAAAGATTGATGGAACGAAAACATGGTGATACTCATGGATGGGTAGAGAACGAAGAGTAGGTCCTGGACGCCATACCACTTGAGCGAGCCCTTTGCTAGTAGAAATGAGTATGCGGATACACCATCTTCGCGTCAGCCTGTGTGGGTGAGCGCATGATGGTGTTTCCATCAATTTGATAGAGTCGCGTTGACGTCATGGCCAGGCCGCCTGCATCAACATCGTTGAAGTCCTTTCTCACAGTCAAGCTGCATGATAGCTCGCGTCGTACGGGCCCAGGTGCCGAGGTAATATCGCGCGATCTTTGGAAGTGAGCATGATGATGCCAGATGGCAGGTGTGAAGTTTGACGCGTCTCATGGCGAGGCTGGAAAGCGCGTCCGCTGTCTAGCGCTCCGCGCACGTGGGGCGTCCTCTCACCGGCTGCCATTGGCCGATTTCGGCAACAGTTCTCCCACAACACCGTTTGGACGTTGCGGCGACGATACCCACGGCATGTCAATAGGAAGATGCAAAATCAGAGGACAGGCGCGTGCAGATACATCCAGAAATTACATCGAGAGCAGATGATGTCCTGTTCCAATCGTACCTCGGTACTTTCTCCGCGATTGGACACTCTCGTCCTCCCATAGCCATCAACTCCATCGCACATCCATCGCTTTACCCATTCTACAGCTCTTCGCATCGTCCTTTTCACTCATCTAGCTTCCAGAATACATGTCCTTCCTCCTCCACGGCAGCACAGGACACACAGGCATGGGCTGGGTCGATCTCGTGCCTCGGGCGGGTAAACTCTACATCGGCGGCCTCTACGCCCTATACCAAGGCGACTTGATAGATAAAGCAGGCATAACGCACGTTCTATCAGTGATAGATTATGACCCTTTACTGCAAGAAAAGTTTAGGCATTTGAAACAGGTATGTTGGAAGGATCATCGGAAGCATGAAAGATGGATGTAGACTGATTCACGTTTAGTATGTGTTGTTTTCCCCTTTTCAGGGATGGTATCAGAATGATACCAATACTATTCCTCCTTACATCTAGATTTCGTTATCTAAGCATACTAACATCATCCCCCACCCCAGTTTCCACATCCGCTCAGAAGACCACCCAAACACAAACTTGCTCCAAGACTTTACCCCCGCTGTCCAGTACATCGACTCAGCCCTAAACGCCGAAAACGGCGGTGTATTCATCCACTGCGCAATGGGGAAATCGCGCTCCGCAACGCTCGTCTGCGCATACCTGATCTGGAAATATGACATCACCCCTGCCGCAGCGCTGGAGCAGCTATGTGAGGGACGACCGGTGTGCGACCCGAATCCGGGGTTTAAAGAGCAGTTGGAGGTGTGGGGGGAGATGTGTGGGGTTAGTGGCGAGGAAGAAAAGAGGAATGTGTATGAGGCGTGGGAGAAAGATAGATTTACGGGGGAGGTTTGGGAATGGGAAGCTCGCTTGGATAAAACTCGAGAACAGCAGTCACAGGAAAAAGTGGCGAGGTCAAAGTTGTAGGATGATAAGAATGCGAGTTATCATGACGTCTAAGTAAGGTGGACAGGGAAGAACAATACGTAGCAATGCCACCTCTTCTACCCGAAGCAAGGGGGCGGCCCTTTCCCAGACCTGCATCTGCATCTAGGCATTCCAAGGCTTCGATTGGCCCTTCTTGGGCTTGTAGCACTGCAGCCACTCGCTTAGCGCTTTCCTGAACAACGTCCGACTAACGGGTCCATCGGGCACGGTAGAACCCGTCGTCCTGAAGTCGTAGCAATGCTGCGCGTCCTTGAGGACCAGACCAAAGAGCTCGTTCCTGCTGGTCTTCACTCCACACTTGGGTACGTCCTGGATGACTTGAACGCCCTTGGGCGCGAAGGGCTCAGCAGAAGCGGGGGAGAGAGTGCGCCATGGGTCGAATTCACCATTGGACCAGTACGTGTTGGAAGGACGGATATCCCAGCCTCCGAAGATCTTGTTGGTGCGGGCGGTGTTTGGCCACTCAGGGAAGAGCGACTTGGGAGCGTTGGGAAATTGGCGGTGGCAGATGTCCTTTTGGTGCTCAAGCGAGTTGTACTTGGACACGAGTTGTTGGGGTCCAAGGTTGGCGGATTGGAAGTATCCTGATGGGTAAATTAGTATTATGCAAGGAGGGAAGTTGGGATTGAGAGAAGGAAGGGACTTACCCCACTGTGTGCAGTATTGCCACGTCCAGGCAATCGAAGCGGGATCTGTGAACCTCTGGTTCAGGTCACAGTTACCAGTCACGTTCAACTTGCCCGAGCACTCGGTTTCCAAGTAATCATTCGTGTTGTTGGCAAAGACAGGGTAGCTCGCCCATCGATCGACCGTCCATTTCGCGCCCTTGCTTTTGGACCAGCCCTCCGCGGGAGCTGTAGTGTTCGTCTTGGGGTCTTTCTCGAGGTAGTCGCAGAATTGACGGAGACCCAGAGATCCACCTTCCATACCGTAAGACTGCCATAGGTAGAAGGGAGTCGTAAGAGCATCAGCAAAGGTGGGGTTAGAGTTGTTGGCAGCTCCAAGTCCAAGGAACTGCTCCTTGAGCTTGGCGGTTGCGCGTGAGTCTGTGTCCATGATGTTGTCCATGTAGTTAACAGCAGCGTGGATATCCTCCGAGCAGTTTCCGAAGCCCTTGGCATGCATACCGCGCCAGATAGGTGAGAAGTAGAAGCTTTGGTCAACGGAAGCTTCGACGGGAGCTGAAGAGGCCCAAGACGCGTGGATGGTATCAGGGTACATGTTGCGCATGAAAGCGGCCCTCATACCGGGGTACGAGCCACCAACAAAAACCCAAGGAGTCTTGTTGGGTGTGAGCGTAGTATTGACACCCTTCCTGCTGAACTGCCTAGCAAAGGCGTCGACATCTTTAAGCGACTGCTCCGTGTTCAGGAACTCGAATGCCTCGGCTGGCGTGTTGAGGTCGATGGGGGTGGGTGTTGAGTTTCCGTAGAAACGATGCTCCCAAACGATTCCGATACCGTTATAGTCATCGACGAGCTGCTTGAAAAAGCTGGTTTCGTTTAGCAGCCTGGTCAGCGCACCTGGCTCTGCATCTGCCTCGCCCGTGTCGTAGAGGAAAACGGGACCGCCAGGCTTGTACGCATCCATGTTGACCCAGTACCTGTTAAAGAATGTGCCATGGTATGAAGGATCCTGGCCTTTCTTGTAGGCGAAGTGGTCGAGTGGCAGCTCGACATATTCCGGAGTGATGTTTCTGAGCGGCGCGGCAGCCAACACAGCCGGGCTATTTGACGTAGTCGCAATCTTGAGGGATTTGAAAGCCGTGGCATCGAAAGCGCTGTTTTCGGCGTCGTCGGAGAAAGTGACCATGGCCGAGCCATCTGGATTCATGCCCATGTCGGCAAGCAGATTAAGCTTGCGCTGAATGGCCGCATTCAAGGCGTTGGTGCCCTGCAACAGGGCGAGGGCCACTGCCGAGACGGAGACCGAGGACCGCATGTTGAGATTGATCGAAGTAACGATGCGTGGATAGGAACTGTTGTACCCGGATTACCTCCGCAAGAGATCTGCGAGAGGAAGGTATGGGCGTCGGGAGAAGAGCGAAGATGTTCTTCTGCGCAGCTTCGGTACCAAGGTTGTCAGACACACAGCCCAATCGACGGCACAGACCACGACAGCGACTCAAGGACGAAAGAACGGCGTAGAGATCCATCTTCGCCATCCTCAGGCCGCCCATATATACATAGCTAAGTTCGACGCTATACCGTTTTGCCGCCCATCCTGCGGCCCTTGGTAAGGGCCACAGGATCATCGGCTGCAAGGCTTACCGAGTCATTAAACTCAACGCCTATTAAACCACGGATGGCACCGAAAAAAGCTTAGGAGATCTGTCGTGCTTGTCTGTACCGCCAGCTCCAAAGCAGAAGGAGGTTTACGTAGTGACCAAGCGCAGTGGATCGAAGTACAGAAGCTTATCGGGCTTGGTGCTCGTATGGAAGGTCGATTGGTGGGGTCGTGCCAAGTAGTCAAGTCGGCTTCCTACTTTAGCCTAGGTGGCACGGGTTAGTGCTGCTGCTAGATTGATGCGCGCACTCTCCAGGGTCCGCACTGTAACACCGAGGCGACGGGTGGCCAATTTACCTGGGTGCGGTCTGGACGAAGAGTAGATCTTGTGGCGATGAGTACCGCCGACCCGTGGATGTTCGTGGGAAG
Organism: Alternaria incomplexa; assembly: GCF_024043165.1. Classification (NCBI taxonomy): domain Eukaryota; kingdom Fungi; phylum Ascomycota; class Dothideomycetes; order Pleosporales; family Pleosporaceae; genus Alternaria; species Alternaria incomplexa. The sequence goes on from NW_026249875.1 coordinate 157,268, forward strand.
AGACCCATGGTTTGTGGAAGTATTGTTATCAGACATGCTACTACAGAGAAGGGCCTACTTCGATATTATCATTATCTTCATTGTTTCGACTGCAATGGTCCTTTGTTTGCAACTCGGCAAATATCCCGTATCCCTTCAACAACAACAACACATCTACCCCTTGCTGACCAACATTAGCCGGTCGTCGTGTCGTGTCCAGCCGTTCGTTATCCGAAGAACGGAATCTGGCCTCCAACCGAAGTATTATACATAAGAAAAGATCTTGCAATTAAAATTACCAAACACATGCAGCTCGCAGAGAGCCGCTTCATATCCATACATTAACCCCACAAAGTGTTCCAGATGCCGGGTATCGAAGGTTGCCACTACGCCGGACCGTAAAGATCAAATACCCATGTAGATTAGCCGAAGGTACACAGCCTTCTATGTGCCATGTGTCGTGTTTCCCAGCTCAATGTTGAGCCATGTGGCTGCCACCAGTCGCGGCATTCGGGAATGCGATATCTGGCCAATGGCTGGGAGCGTGTCCCTGGACTCCGGATGTTTGGACAAGCCCTTGGCCGTCGCTCCCAGTTCCCTGGGACCCACCGTCTCGACCCAGTGTCATGAGAGTGGTTGCTGTATTTAGATATTCACCGGGCTGGCTGTGTGGCTGCATGTATGCTCGTGTCCATTGACTCCAGTCTTGAGGAGCATAGGTATTAGCCGCGTACGCGGGCTGGTGGCCGTTGTTGGCAATTTGCGCATTACTGTAGGCGTACGCATCAGTTGAGGGTTGCGACATGCTACCCGAGCCTGCTCCTGCCAGTGCTGCTGCATGATTCGCATGCATGCTTGTCTCATCGCCGTTGCTGTATGCGTGTTGTTCGTACGTTCTATTCGTATGCTGAGGGAGAGCCACCGGGGTGCCAAGACTGTATGGATGTGTACTGTTTCCCGGAAGACCACTGTACGGGCCTACCGATTGTGAGGTGAGGGTAGGGTCCGTGGGTGAACTGGATGAGGTTGTGTACTGGTCGCGGTACCCGCTGTTGTCGTACGTGGGGGCGGTATTCGTCGATCGGGGTGGAGCATGCATCGCTACGCGAGCGAGAGACTCGGTCGCAGTTCGCTTGACAATGTTGTCGTTGATGTTACTAAGCGACTGGTCGACGATCCTTGCGACGGCAGTTTTGAGTTTGTTGCCGGATCCCAGAAACTGGTCGCATTCGCCGAGCACATTGACCCAGGCTGCCATGTCGCCTTTGAGCTTTGTCATATCCACAGGCGACAGTTGCTCTTGCCGCATAGACGAGATGAAGAGAGTGGTGAAGGCAGCGGCAATGTAAACGACCGTGTTAATCCAGGGAATATCCAGACTCTTTTTGTTCATCATCGCCGTACAGTTGTGCAGCATCTTCTGCGATGCAGTCAGGCACTTGTCCAGGTTAGAATTAATGATGGCCGTGTCAGTGGACCTGCAAACAGCTGGATGGTGTAGAAGCAGGTTGAACGCCTGATACCAGTACTCGAGATACAAGGCGAATATGTGGTCATCTTCGGACGCATGCGACGGGTCGCGCAACTCGTAAGGGAGGTCCTCTTTCCACTGTTGTATGCCGGCTTCGAGGCGTTTCAAGCCCTCCAGGTATGATTTTGGCGAGTGTCGAACAGCATAGATGATCTTGTAGAGTTCCGTTTCCCAGACAATGTACTTGGCCATTTGGATGCCAACTTGGAACGAGCATTGATGGAAAATGTCCAGCTTGCCTTCCTCGCCAGGCAGACAGTCGTTCATTGGATCCGGGAATTCAACATCGATGTCACTTATGCTGATGGGTATAGGCCGTCCAAGCTTTCCGCTGAGGTTGACCAGCAGCGCGTGCAGCGTCCAGTAGACTCGCTTCCTCATCTCGATGTCCAGCTTGCCGAGTTCTCCGGTGCCGTCTACCCAGACTTTGACAGATCTATGCAGACCCAGTTGGACAGCAAATAAGTAGACAGTCGAGGTCATGATCCACGCCGCGCCGGGCTTGGGGAAGGTCCGGAGATGGTGGCATATCATGGCCATGGCTTGAACGTCTTCCCAGCCGTGGTCTCCACGGATGAGCTCCTTGTAGAAACTCAGCGCATACATGTAGTGGGCATGCGAATCGTCCAGCATGGTGCTGCCGCTATGTTGGCTGTTGCGGGTCGCGATCTGGTAGGTGATGGTCGCGAGCATCAAGTGAACCGTCACAATCTGGGGTGCAGTAGGAACGAAGCTGGTGTCGTTGCCGAATCTCCAAATCTATGGGCATTAGCGGAGCGCACTGTGGTAACGGGTGGTTGGCCTACCAAATCCATGAAGACGGGCTTGTGGACAAGCATCGTGTAGGGGTTCAATGAACGCAGATACCAAATGGCGTACTCTTGCAGCTCCGGGTATGGCGGTAGTTGGGGCTCGTCGACATGGCGACTGCCGATTGCAATGTCGATCAGTGTCGTGTAGGACATGGGCGAGCTCTCGTACTCTTCCTCGCCTGCCATGAAGTCGGTAATGTTGATTTCGGTGCCGAAGATTGACAGCGAGGTGCCTTTGATATGGCTCAAGAGTGAGTCTCCCGCCGCAACACCGAGATAGTTGTCGCCGATGGAACCGTGCTTGAACTGCGGCAGCGTCTCGATCTTGCCTGGAGTGCCGGCTGGCGCGTAGCCGGGCAGAGGAGAGGTGCTTGTGCGTCGCGGGCCATCGTTCCACGCCTGGCTGTCGCTGGGGGCGGAGGACCACGGGTGGCTGGGCGGTTGGAGGGCATTGTAGGCGGGCGGCGCGCGGGGCTCGATGTTGTGCTCCTTTAGCTGGGCCTGGAGGTCAGCGATTTGGGCGCGCAGGTACGAGTTCTCCGACTCCATGGCCTCGGCATGGCCGCGGACAGTGGCGCGGCCGGTGATGCGGTCGGTGGTGCGGCAGGGCGTCCTGTTCTGCTCGCATGGCGTGCAGCCCTCAGGGCGGCCATCGCAGCGTATCTTGCGCACCTGCCGTGGTGGTTAGTGGTGTCATGGTGTTTAGGAAGGCGCGTCCATGCAATGACGTCGCTGGCGCAGTGGTTGCCAATGTTGTGAGACGACGACCGTCAAGACCAATTGACATGCACCAAGACTCCTTCATCGCGTGCGACTGACTGCATCACGTACCTTGCATCGATCGCACGCCTGACCCGTCCGCTTGGAGTCGGCGAGCTTCTTCTTGACAGAGCCGGAGAAGTCATTGTTGGAGGGTGGGCGGTGTTGTGGGCTCAGCGGGTCGGCATGCTCGATTCGCTGGATCTTGTTGACGAGATTGGGGTCATCGTCCGGGGGTCGCTTGGTGGCCATACTTTTCGTAATGCACGTCGAAACAGGCACGAGACGGGAAATGCCGATGGAGAAGACCGATGCAAGTAAACCCAGCAAAGGTGGTGCGCCTCGGGTGGCTTGCGACTATCACCTGTCAAACGAAAGACACATGACTTCTAGCGAGGCTTGCGGCTGCGCGGGAATTGAGCGTCGCTGCACGATGCGCGACCTCTGTGCAGTCTCGTCGGCCGGGTTGCGAGAGAGTGGAGGAAGAAGTGAGGGCTGGCTGCGCTGGGAGTCAAAGGGTGCGAGTGAGAGCGCGTTTCTCGGCGGTGCGTTCTAGGGAACAGGCCCATTCTCCGCAAGCCCTCCAGCTATCGAGTCCAGTCCGCCCTTTATTGGCCACATGGCGCTCAGAAACCTGGACCTCTAGACGGCTGTGACGGTGCCTGCCCTGACATATTCGGCGAATTTAGTTTGTTCTCTGGCGATCGACACGATGATCCGTCCTGATTCGCCGTGCCACCTTCATTCTCTGGGACTAAATCTAGCTTGGCCGTCCCCGCTCCTGCCCAAAGCGGCCGTCGAGCTTTAGACTCACCCACGATCTGATATCCTTGGAGATTGCCAATGCAAATCGACAACTGACGAACCGCCTAGCAGCGTCCATCTCCATGATCACCAAAGAGCATCATCAACCACAAAGACGCCACTAGAGTTTTTTCATCACACGACGAAACACGCACGACGACATCACATCGCCAACAAGGTTCCGCCCCCGCGACGTGGTGCATTTCAACACCCAAACTTACGCCAACACCAATCCCATCTAACATGGCGTCCGTGCGAACCTTCACAATCCCGCACTACGAGGCCTTCCCTGTCCACGTGGCCTTATTCAAGGATGTCAAAAACGCCTCCTTCCTAAGGCGTCAACTACTCGAGGCCAATCCAGAGTTTGACTATGCCTTCTTGGACGCATCCATGGTAGGTCGTGGTTCACTACCTGTTCATTGCTTTTCGCGCCTCCAGCAATCCCCGCCTGTCAGGGTCCGCTGAGTCACCTGGATCAAAACAACACCCCACAAGTCAATAAAGTTTCGTGATAAGAGATTGCGAGGCGTGGATATTTTCCCCGCGGCATCTTTGCACCATGGTTAATCTCATCACACCGCATGAGTAAATCAGTCTGGCATCTGATGAGGCTGGATAACCCTAAGCACTAACTTATCCCAACGACAAAAGCCATGCCACATTTCAGCCCTACCCTGTTGTCACGGCTCATTTGAATCGCCATCTAAGATGGATCGACATTCACCCTCGGTACTAACAGATCACCCCAGATACTCTCACCACACCACCTGCTCTCGGCCACATTCCTCGCCTTACACGCTCACCTGACCAACCGTGCCAAAACGCGCACTCCACATTCCGAGCTAGTCTTCCGCCTCTCGCCCAACAACAACATTGGCGAATCATATAAGAAATTCGGCATCGCTGATACCACGACCGCACTGATTGCTGTCAAGCTACCCCTGTCTCCATCAACATCAACAGGGGAGCAGGGCGCTTATGAGAAAGATGAGAGCATCACCAATGAATCTGTGAGTAAGCATTTGGGCAGTGTGGTAGAGGGGACGAGGGTGGAGATGGGTGAGAATGGTGAGGAACTGGGTGAATGGTGTGATGTTGACAAGGTGAAGAAGGTGTATAAGCTGGGTGGAGGAGATAGTGGGAAGAAGGGAAAGAATGGTGGTGGCCTTAACGGGGAAGCGGACGCGGAGAGGAGGACAGCGGAGAAGAAAGGTATCGAAAGTGTTGTTCTGGGTGTTATCGCGCTGAAAGGGTCATGAGCCAGGGTAGGGTTCCTTGCAATGAACCACTAGGGGTGATCAGATGTTGAGGAGCCTCGACGCGTCGGGCTGACATGCGAGCCTGACCCGAGGGAAGAGAGAAGAATATTCGAAATACTAGGCAAACGGGTCGGATGCATGCATTCAACTCAAAAGAAACTTCTCCACCATACTATGCTACAGGTTTAGCGACCATATAGATACACTCTATAATTTACGAGAAAGTCGCCCAAGCTTATAACTCCCTGTACTCGGGCTTGAGGAAGTCGGCCATGTTCTTGGGCCTGGGGTATTGGTTCTCGGCGTGGTGGTGGTCATGGCCGTGGGCGTCGTCGGCCGGGCCAACGTACTTCATCTCGTATACGGATCCGCACTCCATGCAGCGGGACTTGGGCTCCTCGCGGGTAAGGGTGATCCAGAGGACGTTGTGCGAATCGGCGGGGAAACCGGTGCAACCAACGTACTGCTCGTTACCGGCCGAGTTGACGGTGATGGGGTCCTCCATCGTACCTGCACTTCATCAGCATCACATCACGCCACTAGTAGCCCAAACTCGCGCAAGCTCTTTTTTCCTGATCTTTCCGGGGACGGCTTCACGTACCGAGACGGCTGGCGTCCAATGGCCTCATGTCGAAGATATCGATACCCTGCATCTTTCCGAGAATTTCGAGACGCTCAAGACCGGTCGCCTGCTCGGCATCGGTGGGAACGGTACCGGGCTGCGCACCAGGGGGCAGAAGGTCCTCCTCGGTCTTGATTTCTACAGAAGTGACCTCGTCAGCAATTGATGGTTTTGGCCTATCGTAGCCGCGGCAATGCGGATGACGAAGTGCGGGCGCAACATACGGTCGAGCTTCTTGAAGCCTGCGAGGACGCTGGGGGAGTTGGCCGAGTGACCGGTCTCCTTCTGCGCAATGTTGCTCTCCTTGGCCTCCTTGCTCTCGGTGGACTCCCCTGCTATGGTGTCAATGGCACATCGTACGATAGCTCCTCGCGAAACATACAGCGGGCAAAGGTGGTGGTGAAGGTGCGGCGGGTCGCAATGGCGCGGGGGGCCACACGCCTTGCTGCGGCGATAGCAGAGCGCTGGACGAACATGGCGGGACGATTGGGGTGGAGTGGAGAGGGTGGGCGTGGTTATCGAGCTGGTGATGTTCGTCAGTCGCGAATTGACGAGCCGACGGCAGACGTCTTGGCGCTGTGATTAGGTAAGGCAAGCCACAGAACGCTGGTGACGCTGCCGGCAAGCTTCTGCCTCGTGGCCTGCGATCGTTGATTCATCAACGGCTCGTTTCTACGGCTTGCGCCATGCATCTGCAGCATCATGACCTACGCTGCCTTGATCTTAGACATTGGTGATTATTTATAAGACGGTTCTACGCACGACCGGTCTACCTCACAGCCTTCGATACACTGCTCTCAACCTTGGGACCACTCTAGACATCTTCACCCACTAACACACTAATTTGATAATTTTGGTTACTTACCCAGCATGTCTTTCAAACCAGCGCTCGTCATCGTCGACGTACAGGAAGACTTCTGCCCGCCAGTAAGCACCCACCATTCGCATGGCTGCCTCCAACTTAAAAAGCTTAGAACGGAGCGCTCGCCGTAACAGGTGGACGCGACATCGTCCCGACCATCAACGAGTTCCTCACATATCCGTTTGCTCTCAAAGTCGCGACCAAAGACTTCCATCCGCAAGACCACGTCTCCTTCGCCTCGAACCACTCTCCGCCGAACAACAAGCCTTTCGAATCCACCTTCACCATCAAAAACCCGAACAACCCAGAGGAGACGCAGGAGACGCGGCTATGGCCAGACCACTGTGTGCAGGGCACAAAAGGCTCTGAGCTGCTGCCAGAGCTGGACGTCAGCAAGGTGGACCACATAGTCGAGAAGGGTCAGGACAAGCGCGTGGAGATGTACTCTGCGTTCGCGGATCCGTTCAAACGCCCATCTGTGGCCAAGAGCGATCTTGCAGAGACACTGCGCAAGGCCGAGATCACCGACGTCTTTGTCGACGGTCTCGCAGGCGACTACTGTGTCAAGTACACTGCGATCGATGCACAGAAGGAGGGCTTCAAAACATGGGTAGTCGGTGATGCGACAAGGGCAGTCGATCCGTCAGCAATGGAGGAGGTCCACAAGGAGTATGAGAAGGTTGGAGTGACGGTCATAGCTAAGGACGATGCACAGGTGCAGAGGGTCAAGGAGCAAGTCCAGCGGACTCAGGACCAGGGCGCGAAGGATGCAAGCAAGGCCGGCGAGAGTGTGCTGGACTAGACGACAGTCATGAACGTCTGATAGTAATCGAATATAAGGTGTCTCGTCAGATCTTTGGCGATGTGCACCCCTTGACAGCGACGTCATCGCCATGAATCCTTCTTGCGCCCGGTTCTCCCGGAATGCGGACGCGTAGCATTCAAGATTATCATCGCGCGACATCCGGGCCGGCCCCCACTGTATCTGGTGGCACTGTTCCTGGAATCGCAGGTCCTGGGTATTCGGAAGAATAGTCGTGCTCCGAGCCGTGCCGCATGCGCGTGTCGCGTACTTCGTATGGCGGCGCTTTGGCATGTGCCGACTGCGGGGCATGGGGCAGCAGGCCTGCAGAACACAGCCTGGCGATCGCTATATTAGTGCCAGTCAGCTGGATGCTCAAAAGACTGCATGCTGTGTCGCCTGGCGCCCTGGACCCCTCACTGCACGCCCTTCCACGGTAGAGCGTTGTTGATGTTTACAGTTTGCTGCTAAACAGGTCCAACGCGCGGGGTCGCTAGTTTTTGTGAAGCCCCCATCGTCATTGCTGCGACTAAGCTCACCCTCGCCGGCACCCGAAGCACCAAGACATCCTCTGCCGGTACTTCGCTGCCTGCTTCTGCCCGCCTCACCTCCACCACTTTTCCCTTTCTCTCCCTCTGCGGCCTGTATTCACCATGCCGCACCTCCCTATAGTCTCCAAACACCGGCGGTCGTCGCTCACCAGTGCGTCATCTCCCGAATTCCGGCCGTACCGAAGCTGATGCAAGTTTGAATGTTTAGGTAGCCGCGGGTCTTCCATAGACGAGACACGACGACACGAGGGCGGCGACGAGACGACCAAGGAGGACGAGACCGTCATGGATTCCGAGCAGGGCAGCATGCTCTCCCACATCATATCCCAACTGCGACCTGGCGCTGATTTGAGCCGCGTCACGCTTCCCACCTTCATCCTCGAACCGCGATCGATGCTGGAACGCATAACAAAGTGTGTAGCGCATCTAGGCTTGGCGACGGGTGCATAGGCTGACTATCAGGCAGCTTCATGGCACATCCGGAGACGCTTCTCCCTATAACCACGGTGGAAGACCCCGTACAGCGATTCGTAGCAGTGACAAAGTTCTACCTGAGTGGTTGGCACATCAAGCCCCCGTATGCATCTCCGTCGTCTTCTTGCGCCCACAAGCAACAACTGATGTGACTTAGGGGAGTCAAGAAGCCGCTCAACCCCATCCTGGGTGAAATCTTCACAGGCTACTGGGACTACCCGGACGGCACCAAGGGCTACTACATCTCCGAACAGACGTCGCACCACCCGCCCAAGTCGAGCTACTTCTTCATGGCCCCCGAGCACAACATCCGCATAGACGGCACCCTCAAGCCTCGAAGCAAGTTCCTCGGCAACTCCGCGGCGAGTATGATGGAGGGCATCGCAGTTCTGCGGCTACTGAACACCGGCGAGCGATTGTAAGTAGAGCAGATGAACACCACAACTTGAGGCTCACGACGTGTAGTTTCGTCACTCAACCCAACATGTACGCGCGCGGTATTCTCTTCGGGACGATGAAGTACGAGCTTGGCGACCACGCATACATTCGCTGCCCCGAGACCGGTCTCACTGCCGATCTCGAATTCAAGACCAAGGGTTACTTCAGTGGGTCCTACAACGCTATCGGTGGCTACATCAAAGACTCCAGCGGCAAGAACCTCTACGAGCTCTCGGGTCAGTGGAACGAGGAGATGTACATCAAGGATCTGACAGTAAGGTTCCCACTCTTGCAAGGTCAGAACATGTACTGACCATTTGTAGACTGGCAAAAAGGAGCTTCTGTTTGATGCAGCACATACCAAACATACCCCACCGTCGGCCCGGCCTCTCGAGGAACAAAACGACCGAGAATCGCAAAAGCTCTGGCACGATGTGACCGAGGCTGTGAAGCGGAGAGACCAGGACGTCGCAACCGATGCCAAGGCTAAGATTGAAGACATGCAAAGGCAGGAAGCTGCGAAAAGAAACAGCGAAGGTGTGGACTGGCACCCACAGCTCTTCAGACGCGTAAAGGGCGGCAGTGGCGGCAGCGAAGAGGGCGAAGAAGACCTCGACTGGATCATCAATGCAAAGATGTCAGTACCCCGCAAACCCTCTGTGTGCGTTTCGTGCTAACAGGATGTAGTGATGGCAAGACGCCTGACGAGGTCGTCAAGCAGATCCTGCAGATCTACGCGATCCTCCCGGGTCAGAAGCCAGACAAACAATTCAACATCCCATCGCGAGCGAGCGAAGCGCATCTACCACAGGCACAAGGAGCTGTACAACCAGCGGAACAAGTGCCCGCTGGACAGTCAGCACAGTCTACGGAAACGTTGCAGCCAGTACCATCCGAGCCTACAAGCGTGCAGTCGCAACCAGTGACACAACACGAACAGCAGAGCGTAGGTCTTCCCAGCAACTTCGACGGAACATCGACTCATGCCCCGCCCTTCAAAAACAGCAGCATCCCCAGCAATCCTAGCAACCCACCTATTCCACCTCTCGAAAAGCCCTATTCGCGACCTAGTGCGATCTCACCCGAGAACCGTGAGGCCTTCGCCAAGGAACTGCCTCCCAGCAAACTCCTTAATTCCAACCCCGAACCAGAGCCACGAAAGGACGATCTCCTGCGGAGGACCGATAGTGAGACTCAGGAGGACGATGAGTTCCATGATGCACAATCGTGAGTTCTTTTTCCGAGCTCTCGTTGGCTCCGCTATCGATACCTACTACCATAATCTGGTACCTTCTTTCTTTTTGTTGTCCTGGGTCAAGGCTCACGATCCTATCTATAGAGTTCTCGAATTGAAAGAATCCAAGAAACGCTGCGGCGGCGGATGCTTTTCAACCTGCATCCCATCATAATATTACCCCATTGCGGCCTTCATCTTATCCCGTGTCTCTAGCCTGGTAATGGGTCGTGGTTAGATGGTTTGTGGCATCGAATGCATTTCTGGAAAGTACTAATCCATGTTGGCTTGCGCAATGAACTAGTTCGTGAATGATGCAGCTTGGGCGGTGTTGCCTTGGGATGCCTAGATCATGTCCGGGGATGGCAAGGCTGCAGCCACGTTTTTGGACAAAGTGGGGTTGGTGGCGTTGCACCAAGGGTGCACGCCTAATCCGAAGACCCCATAATCCCGCCGTGCCGCCCTAGATACTCCACAAGCTTCTTTCAATAAGAGCTCGAGTTCCAACCTTCTATTCTGATACCAGCTTGTGTTTTATTCATCCTTCATCATTCATCATGGGCTCCTTCGATTGTTACTGTATCTTATGCTCCGTCTGCATGAACATTGGCGCCATCAGGATTGGATCGAGAAATGGCAAGTCTTTGCGCAAGAGAGATCGTCTAATGGATATAAGGATGGGAAGACGTACTGGGAAGAAGGTGGGACGCGGGATTGTCTACAGTGACGATGAGGACGAAGAGATGGAAGATGCGATCGACCCCGAAGCCGTTGAGAAGCAACGCATCGAACAGCAAGAACAGGAGGAAGACGATGCAGATTCGAATTACGAATGTTCCTCGGATTCTTCTTCGGAAGACACAGAATCTATCGATAGCAACGACTCCGACCTACTTACGAGATCATCCGAGATTCTTGACGTCGCCCTTCGACCCCGTACCCCCGAGCCTGAGCCTATGGAGGAAGTGGATGATGGAAGTTGGTCGCAAGATCCCGAGTTGGACATTAGCGAAGAGTGGGGACTTGACAATTATGCCAGTACCGAGAACACTGAGGACAACAGTTTTGATCCTAGACTCATCGGACTCGACGACGTCAAATGGATTAATCGGGTCCGCGCACTGGCACTCAATCCCGAGCGGAAAGCCTACATATCCGGTAGAGGCCGCTACTACGACTATGGCTCTCTAGATATCGAAGGGCCTGGAAGAGATCCCAATGATCCGGGCGAAGGTTCTTTGAACATCACGAGCTACGCGAGTGGGGACGAACAACAAGCTTTTCCATTCCACGAGGCATGCTTCGACATTCTCGCAAAGAGCGTAGGACTTCAGAGCAGAGATGTTAATAAGCATGTGATGTTGAGAACGTTTAGCGCTCTTCTTGCAAACGAAAGACCAGTTTTGGATGTGGACTATCAGGTCTTTTCGGGCAACGAGCAATTTTGGCATAATGGAGCGGGATCGGAGTATGAAGTGTGCGATCCTGCCCCCCGACCTGCTCTCCAAGAAAGTATACAAGACATCCTACCCGCTGACATTTTCGGTGGGAGTCCGCAGTTGGCAAATCTAGCGCACAAGGTGCGAAGGGATCCAATTGCAGTCCTCCCGTACGACCTGCTTCTCGAAATCCTTGGATATGTTGACTCCAAAGACATGCTTTCGCTCATGCAAGCTTCGCATCACGTCAATAGCGTCACTCGCGAAGCCGGATTCTGGAAACATATGGTACGCATGCGTGTATTGCCATGGTTCTACGAGTTGCGTTACTTCGTGGAGACTGCGACCACCGATGCGCTCGACTACAAAGGTCTTTTTCTCTGGGTGGATGCATCGACTCGTCCCAGGTTCGGCATCCAGGGACCCCTCATGCACATAGCGAATCGACGCCGGATCTGGGGCTGCTGCCAGCCCGTAGCCTCCCTCTACAAGAAAGCGACTGGGCCGGTTGAGCCCGCTGAGCCGGCAGACTCGGAGGAAGCAAAGGCGATTCTGGACAGCTCCCTATGCTTGCACATGCCCATGACCATGTATCCCCCGCCAGCTCAGACCGAGACCGTTTCGGCACAGTTTATCCACTCTTGGAATGAGATTACTCATCGTGCTTGCGTATTGGACACCTACTGGCGCCAGATTAACGACAGCCACGACTACTTAGTGGGAATTTCCGTCACCTTGGGTGACCAAACAAGACTTTTTGGCAGCTCTGATGGATTTACTGGACTTCCGTTTCATCTTGATCGTGGGGAGTGGATCAAGGAGATCGTCTGCTGTATCGAAGATATTGTGAATCAGACCGGGCCTCATGGGAAGCCTGAGGATCCTTGGCCATCCAAAACTGCTATGATCAGCGGTATCTCTGTACGCTGGGCTCACCATCTCCGAAGAAAACTATACTAATTAGAAGTAGGTGACACTGAATAGTGGGAGAGAAAAAGGCTTGCATCAGAGTTACGCTGGTGTGCGGAGGCCGTTCCAAGTGTTGGATGGCATGCACTTAGTAGGAATGACGGGTCAAATTGCTTCGGTGAGTTGCCAAATGCTGCAGCCGTCTGCGCTACTCTACAGGCATCTACTGACCTCATTGCAAGAATGGAGCTATCTCACGTCTCGGTCTTCTTCAAGCATGCAGACCGGACTCAGCACCACTCGCTCAGCCGCGATATACATCCGCTCAGCAGATGGCATGGGGAAAGCTTGGATCATCGCTACCCTACGATCGTATTGGTCAAAAGTATCCTCAACAGGCTTCGGTCTGGGCGCATCCTACGATCCATTTCGAGTCCTTCCCCACTCCCACCCGCCCCATACCGTACGAACTCCCCGAGGATATGATGCCCAACGATGTGTTCATGTGGAACAAGAAAAACACAGGTATTGAATGCTTTCAGCCCGTTGCAACGAGTATCTCCATGCCTCACGATTCGACCGAAGAATCCATGCAATCGACCAGCGCAAGCCCCGCAACGACCGCTCTATCCAGCTCTCTTCCTGCAAACAACACGTCGTCACCGTCCTACCAACTCCACACCGGTATCGATATCGTCGGCATCAACCCCGGCCCTCATGACATGTGGGGTAATCGCGGCCGCATGGTCGGCTCTCGCGGACCCGTCCTATGTCAATCCCCCAAATGGGCGCACGATATGACTGAGCCTCTCCGAGAATCCCTCAAAGCCGCATGGCAAGATATGCACAAGACAGGCGCCGGGCCACATCCTTACCAAGAACAAAACACCGTCACTTTCCCGCTGAACCAGGAAGATATCACTGAAGTCCACGTCGAGCAGCAGTACCGCGCTCTCAAACTTGTTACGCAGAGTGGTCGGGTTGGCTACTTTGGGGAACCGGATATGCGCGATTGGTTCGTGAGGAAGGCGGTGGGTGGAGAGCGGATTGTGGGGATTAGTGCGTGTTTTGGGGCGTTGGGTGGGTGGAGTGAGTCGGCGAAGATGTGGAGTCATCTCAAGTTGAGTCGCGTGGGGGTGGTGTTTGAGAGGGTTGATGGGGAGGGGAGGGTGATTGGTAAGGAGGAAGAGACGGAGATGAGGGAGAAGGGTGTGGTGTTTGAGGAGGGTAAAGTTTTCATGTGCTCAGAGTAGAAGTGTATTGGCGTGGTGGTAGAGCTCCAGTATGGTGTTTTGCGCAGTGTGGTGCCGAGCTAGTTTACGCATTTGCGTAAACAGTTCTTTCACTGATTTAGTAGGTACGTTTGTCTCGGTCAATTCCAATTCAACATCATGACCTGTCCTTCCATATACCGCGTTCCAACGTATGATTGGATTTTCCTCATCGAGCACTTCGAGATCACAACAAGGAATACAGAATGCAACGTAGGGGGCGGTGACAGCGCACATATACGGCCGTCAGACGTAGTTCGCTATGGATGATCCTAGTAATATGCCAGGGACGGACCTCATCGCACGACGAATCCAGGCTCTCATCACAACATCTCCGGACCGGCACGGAAACAACTTACAATCTGCCAACGACTCACCGTTCAGTACAGCAAGCCAATTGAGAACGCCGCGGACCTGAAGATCAATGTTGTCGCGTCCACGATGATGCGTCGTTCCCCACGCGCGATAAGGTTCGTGCTTGACGGTCAGTGACATCATCCCTCGCGAAAATGCCTGGGCAGCGCAGCTAAACACAGCCTACTTCTGACAAGGTTGCGCTATCCAGATCTGCCACGTTGATCCGCGCTTCTCTTGGTACGCGTCTTGGACAAATACCGCAAAGTATATACATTGCGACTGCAGCCGGAATGAGCTCGTCGTGGTTGCCGCTCGACGACAACGACGCGATGCACGACCCGATTGAGGAGCTGCGCAACCCGCGTCAGGCCAAAGATGACTTTTTGAAGTATTTGAAAGAGGAGGTGTTGAAGTTGAACTTTTATCGCGCGCATATGCTGTATTTCGTCGTCGTTATCGCGATCTCCTCGGTCATTGTTTACGGGCAGGGTCTTGCTAATGGGCCCAAAGAGTATGGAGATGCGCATGTGACGTACACCGACGCGCTGTTCTTGTGCACCAGTGCTATGACAACTACAGGTAAGGGTCTTCCTCGCTCTCTGGGCTGGTGTGAGCCGAATACTAATCGATGCAGGGCTCAATTCGGTAGACCTCGGAGATCTCTCCGGCTTCCAGCAAGCGACCTTTGCCGTGCTGCTAATGATTGGCAACATACCATTTGTATCGACAGCAGTGGTACTCATCAGAAGAGCACTGTTCCGGAAGAAGATGGCAGATGTCGTCAAACATTCGCACACGATGCAAAGACTCGTGCAAGATATCGAGAACAGTCATTCGGATCAAGCAGAAAGCAGCAGCAGTACCGGAAGCCTGCGTCAGCGATCGAACGGAAAACAAAACCAGGCAGCAAAGAAAGTACAAGAAGAAAACGAGGAGCCGCCGCAAGCAAAGATGTATCCAAAGTCTAGAAGACGCACATATCATTACGAGACCGGATTTGGCTTCATACCAACACCCTGGGAAATCAAGTCCGCACGCAACTTCTTCAGCCGCATACTGGATCGCTTTTCGACAGAGTTGAAACCCGAGAAACACGACTACGTCTCCTTCAAGCCGCATCTCGACTCCAAGGGTCGATTCCGCGAGCTCAGTGAGCAAGATCGCATGGAACTTGGGGGTGTGGAGTATCGCGCACTCCAAGCTCTGTTGCTCATCCTGGTGGGCTATCAGATCTTCTGGTACCTGCTTGGTATCACTTTCCTGATACCGTACGCATATCGCAACGATACCAAAAGCACATTGTATCAAGAGCAGCCAGGTGCCATCAACCCAGGATGGTGGGCATACTTTGCGACGGTGACGGAATTCTCGAACGGTGGACTCAACGTACTCAACGCTAACTTCGTTCCCTTCAGCGGCAATGCATATGTTTTGCTTGTGGCCGCATGTTTGGCCTTCGCTGGTCAGACGCAGTTTCCGATTTTACTCCGCATCACGATATGGGTATTGAAGAAGATACTGCCAAAAGAGTCTCGCATCAGAAACACGATGCAATTCCTTCTACAGCATCCACGACGATGTTTCATATACCTTTTCCCCAAGCGCGAGACAGTATACCTCTTTCTTGTTCAGCTCGGTATCGATATCACTGCCTGGCTTTGCTTCGAGATATTGAACATCGGCATGCCAGATGTTGAAGCTCTATCCACTGGCGCTAGAGTAGTAGACGGACTCTTCATGGCCAGTGGACTACGTACTAGCGGCGCATACATCATCAACATGAGTTCGCTCGCGCCCGCATGCTTGGTGGCTTATTTAGTCATCATGTACATCTCGATCTACCCCATGACGTTGGTACTGCGGAAGACGAACACGTACGAGGAGAAATCGATCGGTCTGGAAGAGAATGATAGCAGTGCTGCTGGCGTAGCATCACACTTGCAAAAGCAGCTCGCCTACGACATCTGGTTCCAGTTCTTTGTCTTCTTTCTCATATGTATAATTGAGCGAGGTCACATCCTGAACGCATCACCAGGATTCAGCATCTTTTCGATATTATTCGAAGTCACATCGGCATATGGCACTGTCGGCTTGAGCCTCGGTGTACCGGGAAAGAACACCAGTCTATGCGGCGACTTTGCCAGCTTGAGCAAAGTCGTCTTAATGGCTGCTATGCTACGTGGTAGACATCGTGGACTACCTTTGGCGATCGACAGAAGCATTCTTCTACCCGGCGAAGAGTTGATGCATCGCATGGATCAAGAGTACAGCTCGAGGGGCACAGAAAACCCACAAGAAGAGGCAGAGCTGAGAGATGACATTGAATCAAGTGGCGAGCAACAAAAGAATGGTGGAAAGGGCGACCAAGATCCCGAAGACAGAAGAGGGTCGCAACCGGACAACGAGGCTGGTCAGGAAGGGGCGGGGGAGACAGTCGCAGAGTCCAACCCCTGATGAAGAAGGGCCGCAAGCACAGTGCAGCCGTGGTCCCCTCGGGAGTACTGTCGGCCAAACATCACCCCAGATAGCCACAACGATTACGTTGATACAGTCACGAGAGTCAGCTGACCCAACGACTCTACGGTCCGACACAATCCTTTGGGAGTCACGCGTTACACACGCATTAGGCGACTACACCGACGCAGGCTTTCCTATCGCCTTATGCACCACCAGACCTTCGGTCACACTTCCAGAACCCCTCACTCATGCATGTCGCGGATATGACCGAACCCACGGCTTCAGCCTGCGACGTCATCTTCCCCCTCAGCCATGCATACACAGATTCTATCAGCCCTACAAGGCATGCGAATCCATCGCGCGCATCCATCGCTCACACGCCACAGTTATGCGCCTCGAAACTAAGGCGCTCACAGATCCCCACCAGGTCTCAAACCCAGTTCGCATGAATACCGCCAATGCGACCCTGACCGACTCCACTGGACCGGAATCCAACGCACATCCCTGACACTTGCCGGAGCGTAGATCTGCATTAGGACTTCGGCATATGCGCTGACCGGGGACATGGAAATTGACTCGTTTGGTTCCAAGCTAGGGGGAGTGGTGGGGATAAGGGAGGATCTCTGGTCGATGAGATGGCGTGTTTACAGG